>NW_025223092.1:1346556-1375458 GCF_014066325.1 Apis laboriosa
ATATATACACTATTCTTCATATATATATATGTGTATATGAGATATAATAAATTTGTTCTTTCTTCAAGTGGAATTGATAAGAAATGATATTAAAATATATAATAGTTAAAATTCTTTTTTAATAATATAATACAAAATTGAAAATATTTTATATGTTATATATAATATGTTAACGCTTATTATAAATAATAATGTAAGAAATAATATAAGAAACAAACTTTCACAATTTTTACTTCTACGTGAATTGATTGCATACATTTTCTGGTTAAATTTCTTTTAATAAAACACGATAAATTTCTTTTAATATACACGAAGTTGTATAGTAGAAATTTTTTTCACGATACAATCCCTATTTCTATTTAAATTATTTACATAAATCTTTCGCAAATAAATTCAAAATTGTAAAATCTTTCTTACGGATTGATACACTTCGTGATTATCATTAATAATATAAATTTTTTTCTTATAAAACCAATATGAAAATATAGGATATTCTATTTATTCAGAAGATAAAACAAAAAACTTATAGAGAATTTCTAGAGAAATTTACAAACTTTTGATAAAATGTTTAATTGAAAATAACAGAAAATTTTCAAGAATAAAATTTATGGATGAATTATTCTTATTAAGCACATAATATTTAATGAATGGTGGAAAAAATTTTTTTACAAAAAAAGGATCGAATTTCAATTATTTTTATAGAATGACAATTAAAATTATTAAAATTTCTAATGAATCTTTTAAAAAACAATGTGAAATGTAAAAATATAAAATGTAATAATTGATGATACAAATGAGATCAGAAAGAGTTTATGAATCAAAATAAGACAAAAATCAAGAACTGCGTAGAACTTCGTTTTAGAATAAATCAATTTTGAAAATTTTTTCTAAAATAAACAAAATCAATTAATTTTTACAATATATGAATCAATTGTTAATAATTATTTTAAATATACATTAAATTTTAAAGAATAAACAAAATTTTTTTTCAAAAACAAAAACTTAAAGAAAAAAAAGATAAAATTTCATTGTATATTTTTTGCTTATTGTTACATGTAGAATAATCATTTATCGATAGTTCTTTCGTATCTAAAATTAACTGATTTCACTTATATTTGAAAGAAATGAAAAGTCTCGTATGAAAAAATTTTATTTTTACGATAGAATCTCCTTGATTTTTATTATTTTATTGAATTACCACTCTGTATATTTTTATATTACAAATATTAAAAAGAAAATTTCCAGAGAGACTGGAATAAATCGATCGACAGAAAACACTGGATATTATTTCAATATTTCGTGCACGAGTTTATTACACAAAAGCTTCGATTAATAAACGACCACGGGTTAAGTTAACAGGGAAATAATTTATAGGCACTTTGGAAAACGCTCGAAACAATTCCCTCTCTGGGAATCGAAAATGTTTTCGAGATTAACGAAGCGATACGAATTTCTTCATATTTGTAAAACTGTCAGTCGTGTTATTAATTGAATCATAAACAGAATCATATTCAGAAAAAAAAAATATTCTGAGCTCATTTTATATCACGAATTACGAATCACCTCGTATCATTGTAATAGAGATATAGCAGAGTGGTAATCGGTGTGAAAGCAATTTTTTTGCGTGTCACCAAAAAAGAAAGAAAAGAGTGACAACACAACACAATCATCGTCGATGTACGTTTGCTCGAGCTTATTTTCAATTCGACCGGACATGACGCCAAGAAACATGAAGAAATTCGAAAAAATTCCAAGCGTGAAAATTCATGCGATCACGTTTCGCACCGCAAACATCACTTCCATCCAACGATGTCAGTCATTTGTATTTTTCGCGTAGCTTTCATTTCTATTTTTTTTTTTTTTGCATGTTTTCTATTTTTTTGTCATTCCATTGTTCGTAAAACCAAACAAAACTAAATAACCCGCGTTTTTCCCTCCTCTGATATCGACTTCCGTTTTTCTCTTCTCAAACGAGAATACGGATTGGTGGACCTTGTGATTAAATTTTATCGTGTAAGACGAGTGGTTGTTATGGGAATGGACAATTGAAACGTCTAAATGAAACTGCTGGTTAAAACAAAAAAAAATCTGAGATAAAATTTCTTGATCGATATTAGATATTTATTTTTTTTATTTTTTTATAAGAATTATATTGATTGAAAGTTTCAAAGAATAGTAAAATTTAATTTCGATTATTTTTCATTTCTAACCATTTCTTCTTTTTATTTTTCGTAATTTTTTGATTTTATATTTCAAGAAATAATAGATGAATTATTTTTTTAAATATTTAATTTTATCAATCAATTTTCAAATTATAAGAAATATAATGGAAATCTTCAATGAATTTCTTAATAATTATATTATATTATAACAATATTACAACAATATGTATGTATAATACTATTTGATTTATAAATCTCTTCTTTGTTGAAAAAATAATACAAAAATCAGAGTTTTAAAAAAAACGAATCTAAATATTTCTAGATATAGAATAAGAATAATAATATTCTAGAGATAGATAAGAATAGTATATCAAAATTCCAAATCAGAAGTTTGTTATTCAAAAGCATGTTTGTAAAATTTTAATTGTAAAAATTACAATTTAAAACTGCCAATAGTAATAGACTTGCTTGAATATCAATTCATTACAAAAAGAGCGAAAATTTGTATTTTTTTCGTTTATTCATAATGATGAACATTAAGAATAAAGAATATTAATACATTGATAAATCAATTCAAAATAATAGAATCAAAACAAACATAACAGTTACTATTCAAAAATGTTGATTGATTAGTTACAAACAATTTAATTCTGAATTGTTCTAATTATAGAATACTTTAATACACATGCTTTAATTTAAAAATTTTTATCATTTTTGATTCATTTATTACTTTTTTTTGATCCATTTTTATTTATTTCATAAATATTATTTATAATTCCTAAGATTGTCGTATAATTAATAATATGATAATTAATGAAACGATAAATAAATCAATGAAAGGAAATAAGTGAGAAGTGTCAAAGTGTATTCAAACATCAATTGTCAGGGAATCCATTTCTGTCCATTAATTCTTCAATCGGCAATCCTGACCTAACCCAAAACGGTGGTTAAATCAAAGAATATCAACTGCTATGAATAATTCAGAAGCGATTCGATATTTCTTCCGTGCAATTAGACCCCTGGAATCCGCACTTTCCCTTCAAGCCATTGAATTCTCTCTTTCTTTTATCAAAAGATTTCATTTCCTGAACTTTTATTTACAATTTTTTTTTATTTTTTTTTTTATTTGATTTATACTACAACTTTATTACAATTTAAAACGATTATAAATATAGTTTCGAAAATTTGTACAAATGTAATTTTTTACAATATTTTTATAAATTGATTCCAGTTGAAAAATAGTGGAAATTCTGCGTTTAAAATTTAGGAGAATTTAAGAATTAAGAAATTTTAAAAATATTAATCCAATTGGATTTGTTTTCTAAAAATTTCAAAAACAAAATTAAATTATATTTAGATGTTGATAAATAGTGGCATTTTAAATTTAAGAAAACTTGGAGAAAATAAAATTTAAAATTAGAAAAAATTTAAGATTTAAAAAATTTTTTAATACAAAAATTCGAATTATCCTACGTTTTTCCAATAAATTTGAATGTAAAAAATTTAAAATAATACCAATAAATGTTGACAAATGTAAAATAAAATAATATAATAAAAATTTCGCAAAAGCGCGTAAAAAAAAGAGCAATATCTTGACTATGAATTTCTCTTTGGTAGTTGTAAATGCAACATTTCTACAAGATTCATCTTAATTCTGATAGAAATATTTTTTCCTCTGAAAATTCGTAACTACCGCAAAAAGAGAAAGAGAACAACTCTGTGAATGTTTCGAACTGTGCCAAAGTCTGCGCCGAGAATTTTCCTGGAATATCATTCCTGTCGACTGGATATTCACAAAGCTAAGAAGTATTTGGTGAGTAACCAAAAAATATCGATGAAGTTACGGGAAATTTCCTTGACTATTCGAACTTATGCGGTAGAAACTTCGGTCTTCTTCCTCGACTTACAATCTAGAATCATATCCTTTGCTTTATTATCCTCACCCTTCCCCCTTCTTTCCTTATTTCTTTATCACTTTCTGCTTCATTCACTCCCTTATCACCCTTCATCTTCTCCGTTCTTCATCTCTGATCCAATAATAAGTTCATTCTTTACATAGGAATCTATGAAGTTAGTATCGAAGCAAAGCATCTGTCTTTCTTCATTTTCTACGATATTTCGTCTCGAATTAACCTTTTCGAGAATAAATTTATGAAGACTGTTATTTTTTTTTTGCAACAAATAATTATATATATATATATATAAAATAGCTTTAAACTTTTAGAATATTTATAATAAAAAATTAGGTGGAATTAAAAGATATGAAGTAATAACTCATTTAACTTAATACTTTATAATGTTATAATAGATAATTAGGAACATATAAAATGTGTTAAAAATAATTCGCTAAAAAAGTATTGTTCAAAATTTGAAATTTATATCGAATATTAAAATTTCATTCATAAAAAATGTTTCAAAACTTTTAAGCATTAAAGAATTTTAGTTTTTCGATTTTAAAAAAGTGAACTTTTAATTAGAAGAGATAATTATAATATAGAAAAGATTGATATGAAAATATTCAACAAAATTTTCTACCAAAATAAATTATAACTAGATGGAATATAATATATTCGTGAGATATTTATATGAAAATTTGATTTTAGAACTCAAAACAAATACAAAAATTAAATATAGAAAAATATCGATTGAAATTTATTTATCAATTGATATTTATAAGTAATTTAATTTAGCAAAAACAATGTTCAATAGGAGAAATAAAACAGTCTCTTTTCATTTAGTAAAATATTTTAAAACATGTATAATAATCTATGATTCAAGGTCATTCAAGATTGACGAAAGTTGACAGAAAAAAAAATTAATTTACTTTATATGAGCGATCGAATATTTTATTTATGTTCTTTCAATTTTTCGAAAATCTTTTATAGCTCATAAGATCGTAAAAACTTAATCTTTCTGCATACATGCTTTTTTCATTCATTTTTGACAATATTCGATAAATATTTATTTTTTCTATTTTTGAATAATAACATGTTTTATAAATTATAACTTGCAGATAATTAAAAAAAATCTCAAAAATTAATAATAAAATTAATAATAAAATTCATCATAAATCGATGATTATTTTTTCTTGATTTCTAAATATCTTAAAATATCTAGAAGATAATAAAAAGAAAAAAGAAAATTTAAGAAACGAAGTTAATTTTCATATAATTTCTATCTTTCAAAAAATTATTTACATCAAATTATAAGTTATTCGATACCATGCAAATTTATTCTGATATATCTTTTTCTATCACCAATATTCAGATAAAATATTCAGATGGCTTATATATTGATCTCTCAAAAGATATAAAGAATTACCAGACATATCTACTATCATTTTACACGAAACTACACAACATTTTTCTCGAAACAAATTTCGTTTCGAAATTGATTTTACGAAAAAGCAAAATGCAGCAGTCAAAAAAAAAATTTCGCTCCACTGGTCATTGTCTTTACGCAAAGGATTGCCTTGCCAATAGTCGTTTCATTGTTTCTAACGCGCCAAAACCAGACGGCCATTGTTGAAAGGTTGTTGAAAAGTTGTTATCCGATTTAACAAGAACAATTTAGACCACGAAAGAAGAGGAAAAAGATCACTTTGACAGAATGTGACTTCGCGACAATTAAACGTCTCGATTTCAACCGATTCATTCCAAATAAAAAGGGAGAGAAAAAAATGAAAGAAAACAACGACAGTTCGAAATTAATTCAACGTTCGTGTTTTTATACGCCAAATAGGATTGGATTTATTCTTTCCCTCAAGCACGAAGGGATATATGTAATGGAAAAATGGATAAACATATTGCAAAATTTTATAGAAATATTTATATATATATATACATCTTTATTGAAAAGTTTTATAATTATTATTATTATATTTGTTTGAAAATTATAAAGATTAAATAATTATTAATAGACATTAAATTTATATTTTATAAAGAAAGTATAAGTTATTTTTGTATTAAGAATTTTATTGAAAAAAATTGAAATTTTATTAAAAATAAAAAGTTTGAATAGGAATATATGTTTATATATTTTTATATTTTATATGAATGAATATGTATATTATCATATTTAGTTTTATTTACATTAGTTTACATTTTACATTTTTATTTACATTTTTTTATATTATATTTATATTATTATTTATTATATTATTGTATTTGTATTTATATATTTATATTATAATTAAATATTATAAATAAATTTAATCATATCTATATATTTTTTTAAATAAGAATTATGATTATGATAAATATATATTATGATAATATGGAAAATTGCAATAATTCTAAAAATGTCAAAAGTCTAAAATTTGTCAAAAGTTTAAAAGAAATTCTGTTTAGTAAAATATTAAAGCAAATTTAAATATATTTTATCTATGAATGATTTATTTCAGTTTAAAAACGAATTTTTTTAAAATAAACGACACGAAGAAATCTTGATAGAAATCATTACTAAATTTACATTATGACAAGTAAATTATATTTTTTTTAATACATTTGAACGTTTTCCAGAAAAATATACTACATTTCTTTATAGAAAATTGACAAAAGTTATTAGTTTATGAAATACTTTAATCCTCTGGATAATCTGAATCGTTTATCTGAAATAGATTTTCATTTCTGAATTCATTTCGAAAAGATTCAATTTTTATTTTTGTTGATATTTTATTATTTTTGTTGATAGATCTTTTAAACATTTTATCGAACGAACGATTGTATAATGAAATAAATATTTTAGTAAGTATATCAGAATTTTTGCATATTTTTTTTCAGAATCCGAAACGATAAAAAAAAAAATTAGTGGACATAAAATAGTGAATTAAAAACTATCTACAAAAAATGATTTATGGAAGATTAAATTTAATTTTTTTTAGATTTAATGTGTGGAAGACAAAAAAAAATATGAAGCAATAAAATTCTTGTATTTATATTTATATTTATATTTTCCTAGTATTTTATAACTTTAAATATTGCAAGATTATAATTGAAATATCTCCTAATTCAATATATTTTGTTGTAAAAATATTAATATTTTTTTTTTTTTTACAAATAGTGAGTTGTTATCGATGAGCTGTTATTGATGAATTAAAAATATATGATTCCATAAAATAAATTTGATCTGTGTATATCTTTTACACATCTATCCATAAAAAAATTCTTTATATTAAATTACTTTTTTCATCGGTACCGTGAAAAATTTAATTTTATATTTTTATTATATTTTTTATTCTATTCCATAGCTGATATAATCATGAGAGAAATGATTCGAATAAAGAATACAAAAATGAATATAATTAAAGGAATATGATAATGATTATGATAATGGAATATAATAATGGTGAATTATAATAATTAATTAAAAAATCAATATTATTTTAACTTTTAAAGCCTAAATATTTAAATTGTGAAAATTATGTGATAAGATAACTGATTACATGTTTTATTTTGTTATTTAGTAAAATCATAATTATTAATATCAAATTATCCTATAAGTTTATATTTATCATGTTAACACTTTATAGTGCAACATTACAGGTGCAACATTATTCATTAAAGCCTTGCCTTTACACGAAACAACTTTTGATCGACAAAGCAAATTTATCCACTTCAAATTATTCATTGTAAACTAAATTTCAAAAACGAATTTCTCTATATAAAATAAATTTATATATAATTAATCGAATTAAATATTTAAAGTTAACTTAATTTATAAATTCTCTAACAAGAAAATTACTACAAGTCCAATTATTAAAAATTTATTAAAATTCATATCTGAAATCATATTTAAAAAGAAAAAATCAATTTTTACAACAAAAATTTAATTATCAAACAATTTTTATTACGTCTAATTCGAATAATAAGCGATTATATAGCTGATTAACATAGATATCTTTTCATACGTTTAAAACGTCACCGTAATTCCACGAATATTTGAAAACAATTTATCCTACAAGAGTTCATATCAACCATAATCAATTTCAAGATGGAATCCTCGAATTTCTTCAATGTTCAATGTCATGAAAATCGCGCGAATTTCCACGTTTCCAAAGAAAGATCATGTTTCTGGAGTATGGAAGCACGATAAGCACGAGGGCACGATGGCAATAGGCTAATTACTAAATACCATGGTCCAAAACTATGCCAACCATTCACGGAATCCTGGGATAGGGCCGCTACCAAAACCATATTCTCGCGAGATTGTGGCTTGGATTAGAGATTAGAACCGATCGATTTGGTTTCCCTGCTTCGTCGGCTATTATTTGACTATCGACGACCACCGGTTAGACGTTATTGGCCATTCGAATCGTTCCGTGTATACGCGACACCGGGGATAAACCTGTGAGTGTTGGATCGTTCCTCGAGAAGTGACTTTGTGTCCAGTAAAGATTATTTGGAGGAAGCAGTAGAATAGAATATTACTGAACGTGATCGACGAAATTTATTATTATAATATATAAACATCAGAGACAGAGATGTTGTGACTATGTAACTGGATATCTTTATAATAAGATAATATTGATATGTTAATTCGATAATTCGATATAACGATGAGATCGTTAAGATAATTAGAGATCTTGTTTTTTTCAAATTTATTATTAAAGATTTAATATGTTAACAAATTTATGAGTATACGATAAGCGATATTTCGTTGATTTTTTTGATGTATTCAAAATATCATTAAGATATGAATGACACGAATAGAAAAAGTGTAAATAAAAAAATCTTCAATAAATTATAAATTAATTTTTCAATAAAATTTATTTGTATTTATTGTAGTTTATTATAAATAACATTTTTACGTGTCTTGATAACAATTTTTAATAAGAAAAAATAAAAATTCTAATTATTTCTGTCCGTTAACGATATTGAAAACTATCAATAAGAAATATCGATAGAAATATCGAAATCAAGAGTCATAATTCAGAAAATTGATTTTTTTATAAGAATATAAGAATGACAGATTTCCTTATAGATTTGAATATAGAAATTTTTCTTAGCTTTGAATTAAGAGATGATATAACTTTGCAATATAATTCTTTCATATTTTGAAAATTGATTTTCTATTTCTTCTGGATATTTTAACAATCGAGATCACGAAATTTAAATTGTATCTATAAACGGATAAAAAATATTTATATAATAATTAATCTGAAAAAATTTTTCATTTATTAATAAAAATTCAACAAATGAATGATATAAATATATTCTTTGAAATTTGCAGAATATTTTACAAACAGAAATTCATGATAATTTTATATATTGTTAAGATATTATACAATATCATATTTTATTAAATATATGACAAAAACGTGAAATTATTATAATAATTTTATTATAATAATATAATTTTATTATAATAAAAGAAAAATTTTGTTTAAAATATCATATATTGTATATATCATATAATAAATATTGTATAAATATCAAAACATGGGATACGGAATGCATAGGATTATTTTACTTATAAAATCTTGCTCAATAATGCAAGGAATAAAAATATATAAAAAATTAGTGAATTTAATAACTTCATACTTTTATTTAATTAAAAATTAAAAAATAATTTAAATAATTGCAAAAATAAAAGCTAAAAAATAATTTGATCGTTAATAAATTCATTATTAATTCACTTCAGCATTTTTATATTAAATTAAACATCTTATAAACTAATTATAATTAATCGTTATAAAAAATCGTTATAAAAATCTTAAATAATAAAATTAAATAAAAAATTGCGATTTAAACAACTTAGTTTATAAACAAAACAATCAAGTTTCGAAGTAATATAATTTATATAAAATAAATTTTATTATAATATTTCATTATTACAATATGTAATGATAAAAAATTTTATTATTAAGAAGAAAAATTACAATTTAAAAATCATCATAATGGATATAAATAATAAAAAAGTATCGATAAAAAATCTCAATTATTTCAGAAAAATTTAAAAATAAAAATAATCGAAGTCAGAATAAATAATAATACAACGTTTGCAATATTAATGAGAAGAAAATTTCGAACTGTACAAATATAAATACAATTATTGAACTTTCATGTTAATTGTGCAAGAAACGAAATATTATTGAAATGCAAACGATTTCACGAGTTGTATTAAAACTGTTTGCAAAGCAAAATACTCAAAGAGAGGAAAACCAATTTTTAAAAAGGAAAAAATTTATCGGATAATGGATAGGTTCAAACCTTTCGATATTTTATACGAGGGTAAATTGAGGGGAAAAAATTAAATTGAAAATTTTATAGCAGAAGGAAATAATCAGAATGGAGTAGTAAAAGGAAAGATAAAAATCGTACGGTATTCCTGACTTACCGCAAAGACTATAGATTAAAAAATTTATCGACCATATCTAATTCAGCGAGCTTCTGTTTGATCTCAGATCACGTCTGCTGAGTGTTGGGAACAAGCATCCTAGAATCTACTGTAGAATCGGCGAGCAAAAATTCGATAAAAGCTGGACCGGATGCAAGCACAACGGAAAACTTGGAGAATTTCGTGAATTACTCTTACGTTTTATAGTTGTGTACTTATTTCTAGAACAAATAAACTTATTTGTTGGCATCCTGTATCTCCAAGTTTTAAAATTACCCTGAGTGTATAATATTACTTTTTGCTATTTCTATTAAAATAAAAGGAAATATATTTTTTTAAATTAAAATTTTTATTATCAAAAAAGCAATTAATAATTCATTTGCTTTTCACAATAGAAAAAAAATTTCAAATTTACTTTTGTCTCGAGAATATATAATCTGATGTATTTAATAATTTTTTTAGATTTAGATTAGAATAGATTAGAGCTTTCTCATACAATCAAAATACTATTATACATACATTTTTGAAGAATTGATTCTAAAAATGAAAACAAACACAAAAATATCGATTGGTTTATTTATTATTAAATTATATTAATTATATTAAATTATATTAATAAATAAATTTCAGTCCAAGTTTTTGCATATCAATTTTCATCTTAACCTCTAAAATCAATCCTTCAAAAATGTCTCACGAATATTAGCATCCTATAATAAAATTTTACAAAATATGATTTATAAATAAATCTCTATCGAATAGCAGTAACAAGTTTAAATTTTCGTTTAAAATAACTTTAATTTACGAAAGAAAACATTTTAAAGAAAAAATATTTTTTTTTATTATTTTTACCATTTTTATTATTATTTTTATTATTATTATATAGCAATTTTAAATGATCATCTTTCTATTAAAATTTTAAATCACATTTATTTAAAGATTCCAATATAATGAAACAGAATTAAAAAGATTAATATAAATGATCGCAATTTATTCGAATAAATAAAAATAAATTATTCTTCAGTTTTATATTTAACGTCAATTTTACGTAACGTATCGTGAAAAATCCCTTTTACTTATAAATATTATATTATTATCGTGGGCCACCAAGTTAAGATTAAATGTCAAGTGCAGCTAGGCAAATGGTTGAAGATGGAAGGATTATCGTGAAGTAAAACACGCGAAAGAAGGAACGATCTTTCTCTAAAACGGATCACGGTCAAACGAAGGAGAAGACGGGAATAATTTCACGGTACGTTTCATTCGCGAATTATCGAGATATCGATATTTTCCTGTTGATACCGTCAGAGAAGGATTTATTTTCCGTGGAGACATGTATTTGCATTGAGAAAACTTACGTGACTTCATTACTAACCTTTCTTTTACTATTTGTTACAATCATGCTAGAATAATAAATGTATCTAGGAAGGATAGATTTATCGATGTTGAAAAAACGAGTTTTGATCGACTATGCTAACAAGTGATGAATTTAAACAACTGAAAGTTACACTTAGTTACACATCTAGTCTTGCATAACCTGATTTTATTTTTGAATTATATTGAAGAGATTTTTATTTTTGGCAATAAAGCTTTTCAAGATTTGACGGAACAAAAATTATACAAGTAAATAGAAATTTCGATAAATATTAAAAAATTTTTTTTCAGATTTTTTGAAATGTAAAACAATAAAAAAATAATCAAAGATTATTTATTAATAAATTATTTAATTATTAATTTAATAAATGACATTAATACTATAGTACTACTAATAGTAAATTTACTAATTTTATTTTATTATAAATGAAACAGAAATTTTTTATAAATTGTAAACTAAATAATAAATTTATAATAAAAATATTAAAATAATCGAAATATAAGAAATTTTCTTTTAAATACTTTGTTAGAAACATCTTCATTATGAATGTCGTTTTTTAAATTTTTTTATAAAATTTTTAATTGGAATTCTTTTCATTCTATCTAGAATCAATTAAAAAAAAAAAAATGAAATGTTCAAAACACGAAATTACCCAAAGCTGATTTAAACTCATACATACAAATTCGAAGTATAATTTCGATCGAAATCAAACAATGAATATAAAAATCTTGTATTACAATTAAAATATTACAATTTAAAAAAAAAATCGAAGGACGTCGTAAACAATGGACACAGAATTACAAAATACGAACGAAACTTTTACAGAGACTCGGAAAATTGATAAATATCAGATATAAAAACATTATCTTTATTCGTCACGATGAATCTCTTGTATTCAATTACGAATAACAATTGAAGATACAATTTTTTCGAAACTTTATTTTTTGTTTTCCCTTCCCGATGCAACGAATTCATTTAGCTGAATGTGAACCAATTCTTTGCTACAGCCACAATGTACATACATATATATTTTTGCTGGTGATCAATTAAATCAAGTCATCATTCTCCTCAGAGAAAAACAGAAATAGAAAGAGAAAGAGAGAGAGAGAGTGATTCTTCGTTGAATTTTCTATTCCACGATATTCCTCGACTTTTCTTCCTATTTTCTTCTCCTCTCGTTCGTAGGGGCTTGTTATTTTAGAATAACTCCTTAACAAAACGGAAACAACAAAAATCGGAGCCATATTTTTCTAACCCAAAGATAAGCCCTATGGAGGAAGGTAGAGAATGCTGTTGCACTCTTTGACTAATAAACTGTATTCCACGTGAATAAATAGCCCAGATAACAAGAATATTTTGCGGTTTTCTTATCGTGAATTTTACCAACATTTTAACGGATGGTTTCCTGCGTAAAATCTTGACAGAGGGGGAAAAATCTGATAGATGGTTTCGATATAAAGAAAATTTAACGTGCGTATGTATTTTAAAACGATTGATGTTTACTTAAAAAAAAATATGGATAAATAATTTTTTCATTTAGTCAAATATCTGCATTTTTATTTTGAGAAAAGTATAGAAAGTTTGACAATTATAATTATACGAGATGATAGGTTTTTAATGTGAGATAGTAGTATCGTAAATAAATTAATTATTGAAAATCTTTTGAAATTTTTGAGCGATTGTATTATTCCAAGGGAAATGGGTCACTTTGATCGAAGTCAATTTTCCATTACAAGATAAATATGAAAGAGATAAATCCTTAAATGAATTAAATGTATTTATAAAATTAATATATTTGGAAGAATTTATATAAAAGATATAAAAGTCATAAAAATTGTAAAAAAAAAAAAGGAAAAATTTCCATTTTTAAAAAAAGTTGTATAATCTTTTTAAAACTTCTCCAAAAAAATGCAAAAAGACAAATAACTATTAAAATAATCTATTTTTCTAAATTTAAATTTTTATTTGAAATATTTTTCCATATTTTCTATTAAATATCTATTTTTTGTGATATTTAATTATTTCTATATTATAATATATGTAATGTTTATTAATATTTATCAATATATTTATATATTATTTTATAAATCATTTTTTTTAATAATTATTTTTGATAATTATTAATAATTATTAATTATTTTTGTTAATTAATTGAATTATTTGACGTTTGAAATATCTTATCAAGATTACCATTCTAAATAAATTTTTCCTACATGTAATCTTAGTTTTTGAAATATTTATAAAAAACTTTTAATAAATTCAGATTTATAATTAGTAATACTTATCATATTTTTTATAACAAATATTATTAATAGTTGTACTTGGAAGTTTAATATATATTTCTTTCAAGTTTTATTAGTTTTATCTTATATATGTCAACTTATATAGTAAAAATGATAAAAATATTAGAAAGCTAAAAAATTTAATCATAATGAAATTATAAATTTCATCAATTAAAAAGTAATTCACATCATGTTGAATTATAATTATAATAAAGCTTATAAATTAACATAACCTATATATAATACATTAATTATTATTTAAATTACCATTATGTAATAATCCAATGAAATCTAACTTATAATCTATTTTTATTTTTATTGTTTAAATTATATTAAAGAGAAATGTAATTTATATCAGAATTCACGATAAATATATTCATAAGAGAAACTCAAAAAAATTTATAAAAAAAAGTCGTTCACAATGATAATCTTGATAACATATTTTAAGATCAAATCGATGAACTTACATTTAAAAAAAATATAATATATAAAACACAATATATAATTTATAAAACACAAGAATCTTTAAATATTGATTTGAAATTTTTTTCTTTTATTTTCATACTTCTTGTACTCTGTCACGGACGAGATTCAAATTGCAAAAATTTCCTTCGCGGCCAAGAAACGTTACCCAGAAGGACAAGTTCCTCTTTATCACGACTAATTTGTCAGACGTGTGTCTATCCATTTGCAGATTTCGTCGTGTAATTACCCACTGTCACGCAAACCACTTTAGCCTCGTATCCTTCCAACACCCGTATTCTCGTCCTATTTTAACCCTTCTACGGTTCGCCACCCTCGCGGTCGAACTTTCATCCTTAGTTACACACAGCTTTTTGTCCCCTCTTTTTTCAACACCACTGTCGGCCGATTTTTCTTTTCTCCCCCCCATTTGTCACTCCTATGTCTTTTCCTGTCCCGGCTACATTATCGACCGAGCCAGCCTTCGAATCCTTCCACTTCTTTCCCGGGCATTTTTAAAAATCACGTCAGATTTATCCTTTCCTTTCTATTTTATTTTACTTATCGCTCCTACAGCTTTCAAAGGAGTTGGAAATATCTTGATTCTGGACTGTGACACGATCGGGGGGTATATGTCATGAATACGGAAAGATATTCCTCGAATCAGCTAACTTTTTCGAATTTCGAAGATAACTTTTACAAAGATCGTTAAAATGTTACACTCTACTTGAGAGTTTGTACGAGAATATCTTATTCAGAATTTTTTCTTCCTCTAATATATATATTATATAAAATATTTTAAATTCTATTTTTTGTGTGTTTTTCTACTTACAGCGATGAATATAATATTTTAATGCAAATATAATAGATTCGCGAGTTTCAAATTGAACGGTTGCTATTTTTAAATTCACAAACGTGATTACGTAAATAACAATTTTCTATTGACGCATCTTTTGATGAACTACAATAGTCTCCACAAAGCTAGTTAAACGACTAGAATGTTAATATTCATTGTATCATCGTGCCGATCCAATTATCAAGAAACGGTAAGACTTTGGCCAACGTTTGGAACCCGAGTATTAAGTGGGTTACTTGTGGTTCAATCCTTTGCCCAACGATTTATGAAACAACCCTTTGTCCACGTACTCGAAATAATTTAAAATATCTTATTCTCGTTACCATAATTGCAAACGTGAATAAGCACGAGTTGCAAATAAAATATTTTCTATTTATGATGAAATTGGTATTTGCTTGGAGAGGAAAAATTTTCACGTTTTTTAATGTAGAAAGGATATAATGGAAATTTTTTTTGTAATAATTTTGAGATATATTATATAAAAATAGAAAGAGTTTGATTGTTGTTAATTGACTTCAGGAGTAATGCTTGAAATAATTCAATAATGGAGTACAATATGGAGAAAATTTATATAGCATTGTTTAAAATAAATATTCCGTTTTTGTATTTGATTCATTCTTCAAATATTACAATTCATTATTAAAAATATGCTCCAAAGTAATGCGAGCTTTTCGTTGTTGTGTATTCAAACTTTATTATGTATTTTCTTTCATATTATATTTTTCTTTCCTTTTTATTATATTATATTATTATATTATATTTATTTATATATTATATTTATTATATTATATTATATATATATATATATATATATATAAATTAAATTTTATTTTCAAATTATTTATAATGTACGTACGATATTAATATATTCATAGAATATTTTTGGAAAGTTTAAATTCTACAAGTCAAATAGGTAGAGACAAAAAATAAGACAGAGATAGAATGAGCTTTATCCAAAGATATTCCATGAATATATAAGTTTGTTCAAGACTTTATATATATTTAAAATATGTTATAAACAATTAATAAGTGATATTTCCAGAAAAGTGTAAAAGAAAAAAATTATTTCTTTTTATATTACTTTATCTTTTATATTATTTTATATAGAGAGAAATATTAATGCATTTCTTCAAATCATAAAATTTTTCTGAAAATTATTCTTCAAATAAAAAATCGTATTCTACTTATTATTTTTAACTTATCTTTAAATATAGATTAACTTATCTTCATTAATCAATAATAAAATCTATTTAATCGAGGATTAACCAAATTTTTCTATAATCAATATAGAATATACTCACAAAAAATTAAAAAAAATATATAAAAATATACTCGAAAATATTGTAAATTGAAAATAAAAAATTTTTCTTCAAAAAACAGAAAATTAAAGAACATACATAAATATTCCAAAAATCTTAAGTAAATAAAGAAAATTTAGAAAGTTTAAGAAAATTCTATTTGAATTGAAAATTAATCCATCAATTTTTTTCCCGAATATTGCTGGAAAACCTGCACGATAAACAATTTCGCAAGTGAATGTATAAACACCGGTTGCAGAGTAACATCTCGTATTTCCTCGGATATGGAGGCGTGCATACATCTACGTAATATATAACGGTGTAAGTGCGTAAATAACGCAAGAACTTTTCACGAATAAATGAGGATAAGAAGATTTAATCAAGAATCCACGATAAGTAAGAGGAGATGAAATTTTCAGAAAAGGCCTGCAATACCCAGATTTTACGGTTCGACGAATTTTCGACAAAATCCTACTAAATTATCCAATGTCTGGCCAACTACCAAAACGTGTCAAATGTATTGTACTTGAAAAGAAAAGAAAGAAAGAAAAAAAAGAAAGAAAAAAAGAAAGAAAGAAAAGAGAGAATCGTAAAAACAGTAACTAGAAACACAGAAATTCACCTTTCCTAATTGAGTAACACGATGCTCTGGAAAAATGTTTCCACCGTGTGTGGTATTTTCAAAAGGCATACTGAAAAAGGATGGAGGAGAATCGTGCAGCACAGAAATTCTGAGTTTTTTGTTATATTTTGAGCCGGTAAAAATCAAAATTTTAATAATTTTAAATATAAATAGAAATAAAATTAATAAAAGAAGGCAAAGTCTTTGTGAAATTGATGATTCACAAAAATAATTCGTAGGAAACGAAAAATTATTAAAGTAAGGAAAAACTTTGTATTTTATCAGTAAATCTATCATAGAACTTCGTGAAACTTTCAATGATTGTAGTAACTTTCGAATATACATAAAATATTATTATATTTCTAGATTTTTTGAATATATTTTATTTTAGAAATCAAAATAAACAGAAAAGTTGATATACATAATTATCCTTAAAGCTTATTTATTGAATTATAATTATTGAATTATTAAAATTTGCATTAAATGAAGTGAAATGGAAAGTGAAATATTTTTATTTCTCCTGAACCCACCTTCTAAAAATATTTTATGAATAAAATTTTAACAATTAAAGATTAAATTATTTCAATAATATTAAATAATAAATAATTGATTATTCAAAGTACCAAATAATGATAATTAAATATAGCCATTTCCAATAAAAAGTTATTATTTATTCAAAATGTTAACTAATTAATTTTTCAACCTATTAATACTTAACTTAATATATATGAATATACCAAGAATACATCTAATATGATAATAAACTTCTCATGCAATTGTTCAATTGCATTGGAGTAAAATACAAGCATAAGAAGTAAATAAAAACAAGATATTAAAAATCACATTATTATATATTAAAATAAATATCAATCTAAACCTACTTCTAAAATTATTTCTACTAACATTTTACATTTCAATAAGTCTCATATACCAATACATAATATCAAAAAAAGAAAAATCACAATAACTCTACATAAATTGTTAACACGATTGCGTTATAAAAGAAAAATAAAAAGAAGAAAAATCACGAAAGAAGGAAACGTTTATTGAACAGTATTCTTGGATATTCGAGGTAACAAGAGACGAAGAAATTATCCTGGCTCCCGTTGCAAGCGGAAATCCTCGTGCAACGCCAAAAATTCTTCGCCTAGATTTATGATCCGTGGATGAGGTCTATATCTTTGCCTATGTATCTTCCGCTAGGAAAAAAGCAAAAGTGGTCTCCGCGCGTTGTTGATGCGCGATATGGTAAATAATATATAGGCGGAGGGAAAAGGTGGATGTACCGTATCTATGCTCGTAAATGTTCTCTCTAAAAGCGCGCTGTCTGGTTATTACCGGCCGCCACCACTTCCGGTTGTAAACTACGAGCACCAACGGTGGTAGTGTGCTCGGTTTTTCCACGGCGTTGCGCGTGTTACCGGCAAATTCCCTCTTCTTCTTTTCCTGTAATTCTCCTTCTCTCTCTCTTGCACGACCCTCTCTGCAAGTGTCTCGAGGCGAAGCCTGAAAGGGCATCGATTCCCGGTCAACCGGCCAATGAATCATTGTGCATCGCGATTTATACGCCTCGCCTCCTCTAGGTGGCTATTTTCCAACGATTTTTACTTTGAACGAGAACGAAGAAGCGATTGATACGAGGATGATTAAACTGTAAATTTTTATTTATATATATATATTTTTTGTATGTATATTTTATGTAAATAGGATAATGATATTTAACGTGGTTTAGTAAGAGTTAAATTCTTGTTGTAAGATAATTTGATAGTTTTGTATTTAAATGATCTCAAAATAAAATGAAATTTGTATTTCATATTAGGGTTAGGTTGGAATTGTTGAAATTTATATAAATATTTATATAAATATATTTTTTATTGGTATTCAAAGAATGTAAGAACGTATGGAAAAATTGAGATTCGAAAAAAGTGTGATATCGCCTACTTTATTATTTTATCATTGAGAATTGAAATTAAGTCCTTACTCGAATTTATATGTTAGTCCTTCTATCATAAAGGAAACAATATGGCTTATTCAAAAAATATTAATTCATTTTATTTACATGATAATTAAATGTTATAAATAAATTTAATCGCATTTTGTATAAAAATTTAAATTATAATATATTATTGGAAATAGAATGATACAAAAATTCGAAATGACTGTTTATAAAAATAATTTTATAAAAGCTACGAGATTCTCTACAATACTGAATTTAAATATAATGGAGTTTTGTTTACATATGAATTCCATTTATATGAAGTATTAATAATGCTAATTAATAATATAATTTAGTTACAATCACATTATTTTCTTAGATAAATATTGTATCAAAACATGATATATTTCATTAAATTCTATAATTTTATATGCGTTTTTAATTGATTTGATTTATAGTTAATATTATTAAATATAGTAAAATAATATTATTAAATATAGTAAATATTATTATTAATATTATATTAAATTATAGTTAATTAATTTTATTTTATAGTTTACTTTATATTTATAAAAATTATTCAATCTTGAATTATTTAACAAATCTTCGAATACTTATAATTTCTTCATTTAATAATCGTTTTGAAATAATTTATTAAATAAAAAGATTATCTGAGACGATATTCTTTAATCTTTTTCAAATATCTTTGTAATTTTAATATTCAATATATATAATTTACTTACAAAATTTTTTTCTCTTTAATATATTTTATAATAATTGATAATAGAATCTAATAAAAAATATGCTTTATATTAGAATCTTTAGAACTCTTAAAAAGTTCTCTTATCACACGATTCTGAAAATATAGTTATAACACGACACAAAAATTGCGAAAAAATCCTTCACAATATTTTTATAATATTGTTTCGAAACGAATTGACTGTATTATAAAAGGACTCATACATTATCTTTTAAACTTACAAATATATTCTATTAAATTTTTATTTTTTCACAATTTACGTTTGCAAAAAAAAAAAGAGAAAAATTTTTATACGAGGATAAAAAAAATCACACGAGAATTAAACAATTA
Source organism: Apis laboriosa (assembly GCF_014066325.1). Taxonomy (NCBI): domain Eukaryota; kingdom Metazoa; phylum Arthropoda; class Insecta; order Hymenoptera; family Apidae; genus Apis; species Apis laboriosa. The sequence goes on from NW_025223092.1 coordinate 1,366,974, forward strand.
TACCCGTACACGCCTCAGTTAATTCATTCTTTCCACTACTTCCTTTCGCAGGAGAAAAATTCTTTATTAAAATTCTACGGAAACCTCAAAATACGTTACGGTGTATACAAAAAAAAAAAAAAAAAAATAGAAAAAAAAGAAAAAAAAAATTAACGTTTCTAGAAATATAAATACCCGAACGAAAATTACGTTTGAAATTCTCGTCAAGTCTGAAACTTCATTTCCTCCCTGTTATTTACAAAGGAAATATATATCCCGATTAACGAAATAGCTTTTCAATGAAAAATATAATACAGAATTACCGCTAATCCGAGCGCCACAAAGCTGTTAAAGTAATCCTCTTGAGGAAACTCTATCGATACTTGCCAGAAGAGGAAACTAAGGAGGGAGAGAGAGAAGATATCGTTGCTCATAAATATCATCCTCCTCCGGCGTCTTCGCGCATAAATCAAACGTTTTCCAACAGCCATTGTACGAACTGCATTAACAGTAACCGATACAATTCGGTTCAAAATACGGTTGAAAGCATATACCTACCGCAACGCAAAGAATCACGTTCACGAGAAGAGGCCAACAAACCAACAAATAATTACTCGTTTTTTTGTACAATTCTCGCGAAACGCCGTTCCATTTGATATGTTTGAGAAATGGCCTCGAACGGTATCCTTTATCTGTCCCCATTTTTTTTTATCTCTCTCTTTTTCCAAGATGTCCTTCCCCCCCCCCCCCTCTTTCTTTACACGGCCAGATAGACAGACAGAACTTTCGCTCAAACCATCACAATAGCAATGGTTAATATTCCATCCCCAAAACGAATGATACTCGCCACGATCCTGCGCGCACACGTTCCATTTATTTGCTTCTTTTCACAGACAGAACATGGGGACATTAGCATCGACGATAAGTCACGAATAGTCGTTTGCGCACTGGTTACAGTTATCGAACGCGATGAATAATGCTGGTGTAGATTACGGGGGAAAGGGGGGAAGGGGGGACATCGTTTCTTGAATCAGAGTAAGAAACGATTTTGAATCCAATCTTTAGATTTGTTTCGTCCATCCATTTAGAAGATGACGAGTTTCAGGTTTTAGGAATTTTGTGAGTATCGAAATTTCGTTGATAGTATAAAGTGGAATTTAAAAGAATTGTCCAAGGATTGTTTTATATTTTAAGACGACGAATTTTGAGTTTTAGGAATTTTGTGAGTATCGAAATTTCGTTGATAGTATAAAGTGTGAGTGGAATTTGAAAGAATTGTCCAAGGATTGTTTCGTATGTTTTATTTTTTGTATCCATTTAAGACGACGAATTTTGGGTTTTAGAAATTTTGTAAATATTGTTGATAGTGTAGAGTGCGAGTGGATAGATGAATTTGAAAGAATTGTCCAAGGATTGTTTTGTATGTTTTATTTTTGCATTTTAATATGTAGATCATTATGATTTATAAAAATAAATAAGCAGCGATCTCATATTGACACGAAAAGTAGCTTGAATAGCAATATTTTTTTTATTAATACATCGAAAAATATGAATTTATATTATAAAAATATGACAACTATCTAATTCTTTATCTCAATAACTGCCAATAAATATTATTGGTATGTATAAAAATTTATTTTACCAGATAGAAATAGATTTCTGCTCGAAACTTCTTTCCCTATATAAAATCAATTGAGATATTCAAAATGACTTTATGAAATTATCTCTATCTTATAAATTATCTTCTATAGAAACACACTCTTCGACATTCAATTTTTATCGATCTAGCTTAGAGAATAGGCTCGTTTTTGGTGTGAAATGCGAAAACCAGAAGAAAACCATCGATGCACAGAAAGCACCTGGGTTTTCATTTATATGCTTTTTAGATATTGGTCGATATTCCTAAAAATACCTCTGTCTCGGTCACGTAAGGGGCGAATGTAAAACTCGAGGGAAACCGAAGAAGGAAGCATGATGGGATAAAATTTGTGGCGTCCCAGCTGCGCCTGACGACATTCGAACGAGTCGTATATTCGACTGATCGAATTGTATCTATCCGTTTACCTCGATATGAATACGAATTAAGAATTTGTAGAAAAATACAATTTGATTTTATTTCGAGGAAATCGATGTGTATATATTTTTGAAAAATTGGTGAAACGTGTTAGAGAAGAAATGAAAGAATCTTGTAGATATTTAGATTCTTTTTTATAGAATTATTGAATAGAAGAAAAATAATTCTATTAATATATTTTGATGCTTAAAAATATACATTGATCGATTTTAAATGCCATGACAAAAAATTGATATGGAAAAATTTCAGTTGGAATTTATTTATTAAGTATAAACAATTTAAGGTTTTATTGCATTATTATAATATTCATTCATGTTATATATTGTACATTATATAGAAATATGTGTATATATATGTATTAAATTTCGGGATAAATTTATTAATTTATATTTTCGAATATGATGGATCAAAGATCGAAAATTAATAGCTTGATTGCATCAAATTTTCATATTTTAAGAAGAATTGTAATATATATATATAACAAATCATATATAATATAAAATACAATTTAATCAGAAATAATCTTTTAAATTAATTCAGATTTGAGAATTTTTCAATGAAACTTGAAACGAAAATAAAATTTTGAAGTGGAAAGAAATAAACTGTGAGATTGAAGATTGATAAGATAGGGTATGAGATAATTTTTCAATGCCTGGTAAATCATGAAATATATAGAGAAGTTGATTGCAAGACATTTATCTTTTATAGTGATAAAAATGAAACGATTGTTGACGTGGTTTGGTAATAAAAAGATATTTCTATAATAAAGTTGGAGGCGCAATAAAGTGATAGAGAACGAAGAACAAGAAAGATTATGGATAGTTTTGAGTACTTTATACTTTATATTAGCACTATATTTTTGAGAGTTTTCTTTTAAAACCATTTTGAAAAGATCAATTAGAGTTTTAAAACCATCAATTTGTATTTTATTAATGATAATTATATTTTTTTTTTAAATTATGAAGATAATATTGTTAAAATGTTTATATTTTTAAAAAATTTCTTCGTTTATTTATTTTATTTTATTTTATTTTATTATTTATTTATTTTATTATTTATTTTATTATTTATTTACATTATCTAAGAAAACATTTTAAAATTAGAAATATTATTTAATATAAATAAAGATTCATATTCTTAAATGATAAAAGTGCAAATACATTCTTCATAAGTATCAAATAAAAATTATTTCGACTAAATAATAATATAATCATATTATATTATTTTATTTTAAAGAAATTACACAAGAATAACATTTTATTTGAAAAATGATTATATTAAATTACATTACATATGTACATTTTAATTATTATATATTCAAAAATATATTAAAAAATATATTAAAAAATATAAATTTTAATCATTTTTTTCTTGAATTTATGATGTCTTTTTGAAAACATTGCTAGAAATGACAAACTTTTTTTAATTTATTATTTAATTAATCAAAATATTATTATACATATATTATATATACATAATACATATAATAGTTTTATATTTTAAAAAATATTTGCTTTAAATTTTTTATCGATTATCATCCATATATAGAAATTGAATAAACTAAGTAGTAAATAAAAAAACATGTTCTTTTCAATATTTTGAAAATCATTCTTAGAAAAAATTGTTTAAATATAACATTTTTAGTAAAAAATACAATTGTACTTTTAAGTACTATCTATTTGTTCAAAATATATAATATTGAAAACTTCTTATTTTGTTCCATTATTTTGCAATGATAATTTTTACATTATATGTAACAATCGAAGGTTTTGATATTATTTAAATTTTGATTTCAATAATCTTTTTATAATAAAATTTAAAATTTGAAATATATCGAATAATAAAAGATAAGAAATCTTTAATTTTATGCTAATGGGGAAAAAAGAGTACTAAAATATTTGCATATTAAAATAAATATTAAAAACAATAATGATTTTATTCTCAAATCTATTAATTACTTTTCATATACTTTTATCATATGACATTAATTATTGTACATTTTAATAATTATTATAATTAAGAAATATATTCTAAAATTTCATTAATAATATAAATTATAATATAAATATTATAATTATATTATAATATATTATATAATATTATAATTTATATTATTAATGAAATTTTAGAATATATTTATATTCTAAATATATATTCTAAATATATATTCTATATATATAAATCATTTTATCCTATAGTATTTTAATTTATATTAATAACCAACTACCCGATTATTCTATTTCTTGATATAAAAATTATTTTAAAATTATTGTAAAGAATACATAAAACTTCGTTAGTAATAGATATAAAAAGTAATTAATTATATTTCAATATAAAAAAATATTCTCCTACCCTTATATTACTATCCAAGCTATTCCTTTTCTTAATATAAAATTCATTCTATAATTATACACAAACAATATAATATATTTTAAAACTTCATTAATAACTACATTAAAAATCACATTTAAAAATCACATTTAAAATTAATACACAAACAATATAATATACTTTAAAACTTCATTAATAACTACATTTAAAAATCACATTTAAAATTAATTAAAAAAAAAAAAAGAAAATACAAGTCTATATATATCAGTATTCTCCAAAATACCTCATCTAAGTATAAGTATCAAACCAAAACTAGCCAACCAAAACTTCATTCACCATCTTACATATTTCAAAGCTTTCACATTTAAAATGCTACTTACAACAAAGTTTCATCGTGGGACATCGAAAAGTAACTTAATCGCGAACCAAAGAAAAACCCGTCCCCTCTATCTCTCTCCCTGTCTCTCTGTCATCCCCAAAATCTGAGAAGCGATTTCAGTAATATCAGGGCGAGGTGTACAGTGGAGGGTCTTTTGCGGTGAAGTTGGATGTAAAGGAGCCGAGGAAGGCAGACGGTTCTTAAAGATTCATCGTTCCTGCCATATTTAAGCTCGATCCAAACCGGAGAAGACCCTCGAGACAGCCTTGCCCGGTGGAAAACCGTCTTAGCAAATCCCTCTTTGGGACCCCATACGACTCGACTCACAAAGCTCTTCTCTTTGTCCGAGTTCTCAACTTCATAATTCACACTCACCCTATCCCTTACCCTTCGTTGTATTCTCCCCGGATTCGCCAATCTCTCGCGAAATGGGAAGCTTCTGGGATGAAAGAGTTTGAATAACAAGCGTTCAAGACGCGAGGAGGGTGAATGTGTGTGTGTCGTGAGGGTGAGTGCGGTTTCGGTCGCGATGAGATGGCCGAAATGCGTTTTCGAGAAATGCCCCTCTGTGCTCGTCGAGCATCCTTCTCGTGGAAAATGTAGGGAATATTATTAGCATATCAGAATGTTGATCACTTTCTTCATTGTTGTTGTTGGAAGATAGTGTAAGAGGATCTTTGTGGTAGAGGATTCGATTGATTTTCATTCTGGAGAATTGAACCTGAATATTCGACACTTTTCATTTTGATACTATTCAGTTTTTATTGATACTGGGATGAATTGTATTGAAATAATTATACAAAAAAATGTATATACTATTATAGAATAATAATTTCATACATGTGCATTAAAAGTAGAATCGTAATAAAATTATGAAGAAGGAATCGTGACATTACAACAAATTATAATATTGTTTAAAAATACAAATAAAAATGTAAAAAAATGTTTTACTTACTTCTAAGTGCACGCGTACAGAATTTTATAAGTGATTTTTGAAAATGAAATCTTATATTAAAAATTGCCATTCTAGATTTTCGATTTATTTTTACATGGAGATTCACTTATATTTAATTTGTAATACAATTTTCGGTAATTTACTTGTACAGTATATATTTTATCATATTTTTAGTTTTCTACTTTAACAAGTATATTTAAAATTTATTATTTGTCTAATTAATTATTTTAGAAAAAAAACAACGTAGACAAAATAAATTATCAGTATTTTATTATTATCAGAATTTGAAAATAATTTAGAAAAATTGATTTATAAGAGATATTAATAAAATAATTCCAGCCTGAGAAAATTTTAATATTAATTAAATTTTATCTTTTATAAATCGATTTTAAAAATTATGTCGCGAAATTTCTCTTCAAAGCCATTTTATGGAGAATCTTTTTAGTAAAAGAATTTATTTCTAATCATATTAAAAGAAAATAGAAAAATTTGGAATTTTTTTTTAATTTTTTAATGATATTAGCATTTAAAATATTAAATTGATGATCATTACATTGATGATCAACAATTATTTTTCATAATCTTTTAAGAAAATGGGAATTTTTTATAACAATTAATCATATGGAATTTAACAATATTAAACATTATAGTTGAATATTGATTCATAACACAAATAAACCATTCAAAATATATCAATTTCATTTTCTTTCAAAAATAAATAGTCTTGATTTGATCAATTTGGTTTCTGAATGGTGAGAAAAATAACACCATTATATATAAAATTTTTAATTTTCCTTTCATAGTTTGATAATTAAATTGATATATGGAAGTGGAAAATGTATCAATGATATATCATACTTTTTGTCTGATATCACAATATTTTAGAAAGAAAATTTTTTAGTGCTTTTCTTGCATCACCAGTTTTGATTATATTGTAAAAATGTAATTTTTGAAAAAATATTTGTCCATATATTTTTATCAATTATCATTTAGATTTATCAATTATCATTAGATTTAAAAGAAATTTTTAAAATTATGAACAAAGTATATATTTTTCTTTGTATTTTGTGAATCATTAATAAAAAAAAAAAAAGAAAGAAAAAATTCACACATATATTTTCTTTATTTAATAAAAATTTAATTGCACAAATTTTCTTTTTATAAATCCATTCATCTAAAGTTTTGGTGAAATATCATTTCCTGAAATATTTTAAACACATGCAATTTTATAAAAAAATTTCATACATTTATACGCAATCAAAATAAATCTCTCAATCAATTTTTTCCCAACGAGGAAATAGCATTATTGTTTCAAACTATAATTCAAAAGATTAATATTTTCTTATTGATATCTCTCAATGAAAATTCGATTAAAACGCTTCTCTCATAACATTTTTCCATCGAGACAAATAATCTCGTTGCTCCATCGCAACCGTTTCCTTTTAATGCTCCGTTAATTTCCACGGTATAATTTTCTCCAATTTATACACTCAATGATTGCGCAAGCAATTCAGCAACAAGCGTGCTTAAGGAAATTCCAAGATAAAATACGGGCGCAATAAACAGAAGAAGATTGCACTCGAAATGGCATCGTTACACGATGCAGTGTGCTTTAAACAGAGACAAGAGCTTAACAACACTCGGTGGATGCAAAGAAACTTGCTCCGAGTCGAAGTTTCGAATTATTACACCGATACTTGAAATCTGTGGAATTTTCCGTTTAAAATTATTTTACAGAATTCTCGTCATTACTTTAAAGTGTCTTACCTCGAATATCCTGATTTCAATGCAAATTTATAGAGCATAATTGGAAATGTTAATATATTGGTGGAACACGTTCAAAGAGCGGATTCTAGAGGCCAAAATAAAGATAAAAATTGATGTACAAAAATGTTGTTTGAGGTTTATTTACGGAATTACGAGCAATTCACGTTAGATGAAGCAGAGATGAAAATAGAGTGATACAGCGACAAATATAGAACCGTTCCACTCTATTATGTGTATTAAAATAATACATGCTTCATCAACTGTAATTTTGATCTTATAATTGATTATATATAATTTTTTATTTTTAATAATGTTAAATATAGAATTCTATAGACGACTTAATACTGATATTCGATCATTATTCTTGCAATTAATATTGTTATTATTATCAATTAACATTAGGATTGACATAAACAGTATGAGATTTTTCTAACAATATGAGATTTTATCTAACATAAACTTTAATTGTTAATAATTTAATAATTCGATCAACATTTTTGTGTACCAAATTTTGTATCTATTTTGATCTATATAGAATCGACTTTCTAAGAAATGATTCATATCAATACTTTCTATAATCTCGATACTTGTGTAATAATATTTTCATAAATTAAATCTATATTTTTATTTTAATTATATTCAAATACTTTTCACGAGCCATTTTATATACGAAAATTTCAAAATGTCCTTAGGTCGTAAGAAGATCGTAAGAAGAAAGTGCGAATAATAGATTTGGAAAGCTTAATCGATGACGGGACACAGATTAAATATATGTAATGTATTCCAACTATTCCCAAAGGGGTATACGTAAAATCCTATCTTTCCTTTTCAGTTTACGCGCGACCGCGTGATGTATTCTCAAGTTATTTGCATTCACATAAAATAGCTTTATATACACGATTTTCCAAGTTGATTTTCCTACTTGTGTTCAAGAGATAGTATAAATCAATGTTAAATAAATAGTATAAATCAAATTCTAATATCGTGATATGAAACAAAA
>NW_025223092.1:1375466-1494148 GCF_014066325.1 Apis laboriosa
AAAAAAAAAAAAAAAAAGAAAAGTGGCTATCTTTGGCATTTTTGTGTATAGATGAAAAAATAAGATATTATTAAAAAAAAAAAGAAAAAAGAACTTATATATAAATGAATATAAGAACTTATATTTATATATATATATATAAAAATGATTATAATGTAAATATTCTATGCAAATAATTCAGATTTGAGGAAAATTTTATTTGAAATTATATATTTTTTATTATTTCAAAGGATTATTTTAAATAATTTTTAACAAAATAAAATATCTTTAAATAATATTTCGAATAATTTCATTCGAAACGGATCTATGTTTGAATTAAATACATTTTAAATATCAGAACTGAAATACAATTTTAATTTACTTCTAATATTCACGAAATATTTGAAAGAATATTACATTTGAAGAAAAATTAAACGAAATATTATGTTTAATTTAAACATTGTTTCATATTTAATAATTTAATCATCCGTGAATTTTATTCGAGTTTTTTATTAACTCGGGTTAATTTTAATAGGAATAACTTCATTATAAAAATCTGGTATTATAAAAGTATCCAACATATTTTTACACGTTTAGAGAATATGGATTAGTTTTTGTTAAAACAAAAAATGTTAAAATGGAAAAGGGATTATCAGATTTTCTTTCTACTGTCATATCATTCCCCTATTTTATTCTTTTATTAAACAGTAATGTCATAATTTTTTAATTTAATTGTACACCTTATATAGATTATATTATTTTTCGATCGATTTAGTCATAATTTTAAGATATGTCGATTGTTTGATTTTTTATAGTATAATTCTGAATGTATATTTTTAAAAATATTAAATACAAATCTTATTAATTATTATTATCATATAATTATTATCATTGTTTTTGTAATTATTAATCATTGTTTTTGATAAAAATAAAAACATAAAATAAATCTTATATTCAACAATATAAAATAAATCATATATTAAGTATTAAAATTCAATTATAGCCAATTATAACAATATCTATATAATTATAAGAATATACCTTAAATAATTTAAAAGATTTTGCGAATAAATATTCTCACGATTCTAATTCTCTGAATACATTTTCATACGAAACGAGATTATAAATTAAAAATCTAAAGATTAAATATACATAACTTAATTTAATTTTACTTAATTTAATTTTACTTAATTTAATTTTACTTGATTGTAACTTTAATGCCACCGTTCTATCCAAAAGATTCTATACCACAAAAAGATCAACAGTCAAATTGTCTTCTAGAAATTGTATTTAAAAATTAATACCCATAGAAAACTCTGATTCGCAAATTATCCAATTCTCCAACAAAACCCGTACAAATAACCCTAAACGTTCAATCATCACAACATTTTCCACCCTATAACAATGAAAAGAGTGCGCGTTATTTACTCGAACGATAAAAAAAAAAAAAAGAAAAAAAAACACGCGTTTACACGTTTCAAGGACCTTTATCCGTTGTCAGACTGCCGTGGTACTCGTATGTTTCCAGCCAATACGCTCGCCCATATCCGAAATACAAACGAGGGGCGCGTAACTCCCTCCCCCTTTTTCCTCTATCGGCGTGGCCACAGTAATCCTTCCTCTCTCCCTCCCTGGTTTAAAATAAACAAACGTTCACGAGCCAACGGGCCGAAATTTCCAGCGTCAGGAACAGCGGCCGGTGACGTTTATCCCGGAAGAAAATGGATCCTCGAACCGGATTTCCGCGACAGAGTCCGTACAACCATTTCGCCACGGAAGGAACCGCCAAGTCGAGGGAGAGAGAGAGAGAGAGGGGGGGGGAGGGGATCGATGTTATCGACAGCCTGTCCTCGACCATCTCCTTCCTCGATACAATCCAGACCGGACGTTCGCTCTGAAAACCCGATACCTGGGGATGATCCGCCCTTCCATCGAATATCCATAACCGCGTGTAGATCATACAGGCTATTTGTCGTTTTTGATGGAAGATGCAATTTCCTGATTATTTTTTTTTTTTTTCTCTTATTCAATCGATGTAATTGTGTTTTCGATGTGATTGTTATTAATTTTTGGCGTGGGTGTAATTTTTATTTCGAATATTTGGTGAAAAAGAAATTGAGAATCAACGTATTTTAATTCTTATACATATATTTCGAAATTTTTGAAAATAGATCGTGCATCGAATTGAGAATTCGTTGTCAATATCGAACGACAGATAAATGATTCGATATCGTATCAACAGCTATAATTGTTGCCAAGATTTTTGTGAGTGGATTCAGCTTCATGAAAAAATGAAGCTTTCTTTGTACAAATATATTTTTAAAAAGAATTTCTAATAATAATAATAAATAATTGTTATTAAAATTTTTTTATTATTGAGAAAACTGATGATTAAACTGTGATATGTCAATATATCCATTATGGTAAAAACTTTTATTCGTGTGTTTATTATATTATGAAATATACACAAGAATACATTAATATTTAAATATAAAATTTGTAAAATTTACTTTGGATCGTTTTTCCATTAAAACACTCTAAACACACTTTTTCCATCATTCCAATTCATTTCTCAATATTCATTGAGACAAACTATCTCAAAGTATCAAAATTAGTAAACATGTAAATCTTGTGTAATTTAATTCATTAATTCAAATTTTAACTCTCCAAACTTTCTTAAAATAATATTACATAAATACCAATTTTAAACTTATTTTTATCCATCTATTATTATATTACTGTATTTACATGTAAAAATAGCGATGCGTCGAGTACATGTTCTAAACGACAAACAAAATTTTATCATCGAGATAAGTCGCATTTCGACGATTCGGCGAATGCAACCGACAGACACATAAAACTCCGGAATTTGTGGCTCGCTGGGAAGAACGAGAGGCGAACAAAGCCGGAAGAGGAGAGAATCCGTCGGAAAACAACCCCTTGGTGCAGCGTAAAACCAGCCACGCCGATCCATTAAGGTCCGTGGAAGATAGGGCGAGATACAAAAGATTGCTCGTAGGGAAGGATTTAACCTTCTCCCGTGAGGATCTTTGCGCTGCTATTCGGTTCGTCTTCTCCTTCTTTCCGCCATCCTTCCACTTACCTTGGAATTGCAAGAGAGAGGAGGATTTGACTACAATTTGTGTGGATTTGTGAAATAAAAACGAAGCATAAATTGGGTATGTGTGTGTGTGTGTGTATCTATGATATCGTAATGGATATTTGATATTGTCAAAAGTGAGAAAGTGCAAGAAGATTATGATTGGATTACAATTTGTGAAACGAGAAATAAATTATAGTGATATCGTAATGGGTATTTGATATTATCGAAAAATTGCAAAAAGATCACGATTGGACTATAATTTGTATCTGTGAAATAAAAATGTAGAATAAATTATGGTGATATTGTGGTGGATATTTAGTAATTTGGAATTGTGATCGATGCACAATTTTTTTGTAACTAATTAAATTTACCTTTCTGATCGAATGAATTGAATATGTGTTTCGAATTTTATTCATTTAAAATTCTAAGCTTTTTGTAATTTTAGATTTTAAAATTATCAAATTTCTGATTTTTGGAATTTTTAAGTTTTTTTGGATTCGAATCTTTCAAATTCGTAAAGATTTTCAAATTTTACTAGAATCTTCCAATTGTTTAAATCTATATATTTAAAATTTCATCTTTTGAAATTTTCAAATTCTTAAATATTTAAATATTTAAATATAATTCAAATAAAATAAAATTAGTTAAAATGAATTATTAAAAATTGATCGATTAATTTTTTAAGATATTTTTTATTAATTAATTATAAGGTCAAAATGTATAATTTAATATTTAACTTTTTTTAAAAAAATCAAACACCAAATAATTATTCTTAATGAATTTGAAAAATTTGATTTCTGTATAGCTTAATTAATGATATATTTATCATATTTTAATTCAGATACAAATATGAAAATTTTATTATGCAAAATTTTCGTTGTAATTTGTATCAGAAATCAGAAATTTTGGAAATACTCGTCAGAAAATTTAACAACAAACAATAAAATTTATGCTTTTCAAATTTCGGATTTTTATATGGGAGTAATTCTCTAGAAATGATGTAATTTACAATAAAACGTTTATGATTTTTCATCATATATCATATAAGGAAAGAAAACATAAAAAATTCTATATTAAGTGAAAATTTAAAAATTTTCCTAATCCTCTATAAATATATCAATTTAAAATATAAATTTGTTTTTCTCTTAATATTCTTATATTTTTTTTAAGAAAAAAACTTTTTATTAAACTAAATTTAATTCAAATATATTTTATCTTTTTCAAAAAAAAAAAATAGAAATAAAAATTATAGAGAAAATCAATAATTTGTATTGGAAAATAATTATATTTAATAATAGACATTGAACTTTTTACTTGCATGAAAAAATTAATAAATCAATTCTAATATTCATTTATTAATTTTAATATATTAAAGCACTTTTTGCCAATATAATATATAAATATATTTCGAACAAAATAAATGAAATTCATATCATTTTATCAAAATAACCTTTTCTTAAATTGAACGTCTAAAATGAAAACCTTTCAAAATCTTAAATAATTCCATAGATGAACTATGAAAACTATTATTCCTTCAATGAACGCGTGATTCATTAAATCGTTCAACATTTCACAAAGATTGAAATAAAACAAACAAATCCTTCGTGTTACTTAAAAAGTAACGATTGACACGTAAAATCGAGAAATTTTTACGAGAGAAACGTCGGCGCGATTCCAAATCGAAAGTTTCGAGGGAAGTTGCACCGAATCGAGGAGCTTTAACATCATTTTTCCACTCAAAGGGCGTGAGAATATTAATTTTCACGCTCACGCGTTAACGAATGGAATGTATTAATTAGTTCTCTTTATAAATCGTTTTTTATCCTCCATAGCTGTGTTCCGCTAATTAATCCACGAGGGAAGTTCCAGATGTGTTCGCGATGCAAAGATCATGACCTAATTGATCGGATTGTTCAATTAAGGCACGGTCACCGAGCAAACAAGAACTGGGCGCCTTCAAACGTTTATGCAAATTCGACGGGATCTGTGAAAAAATAGCAAAGTCGCAGGAAATGCGCCCATTAACCAACCAATCCAGACGATTGAATCCTTCTCTTGTGGTTTTCTTTTTTGTTTTTCTTCTTTTGTTTTCTTTTTTTTTTTATCCAACCTCGCGTTTTTTTATCCAATCTACATTCTCGAGGATTAATCGAAATCGCTCGCATAGATTGAAAGATGAACGGAGAATGTGAAGAGTTCATTAGAAGATTTTAAGTGAATTTTGTACGATTTATGAATATTTAGAAACTAAATAAAACTAATAAAATTGGATAATATTGCGAATTTTTCGATTATTCTAATTATCTATTATAAGTTACGTTCTAGTTTTGTAAATTTTCGAGTTATCAAATTTTGAAACTTTCGAATTTTTAAATTAAATTTGAATTTTCAAATTTTCAAATTTTGAAAATTTTCATTTTTCTAGTTTTTCTGGTTTTAAAGTTTGGAAATAAAGTTTTCAATTTTATTAAAATTTTCACAATTTCTCTTTCAATTTTTAAACCTTTTATTAAAATTTTATCATTTTAAATTCTCAAATAATCGAATCGTCAAATCTCTCAAATTTTTCTCAAATTCTCCAAATTTTTTCGAACTTATAAATTTATAAATCCTATTGAAATGAAATCTTCCAACCAAATTTATATTTTTACTTTCCACAGATTAATTGTTTCAATCTTTGCATTCAAAAAACAAAAAACACTCTTTTAGCCTCGAAAGAGTTAACATATTAAGCATGCATTGCTGAACAACAATGGATAACAACAAAAAATCTTTTGCAAAATTCGCGATTCTATTCCCTATATATATCGAATGTAAACAAAAGCGATTGTTCTATCGTAAAATCCTATGTCCCGATTCTCTATCCGATTTTTATTCGTTCGATTTTTCCTGTACACAAAAACACACGAAAAGCTTGTAGCAAAAGGCCAGTTCTATTATTGACCGATTTTGAGTTACAACATGTAATATAAAATATAACGTAAAAATATATTTTGCATCGTTTGGTAAAAATTTTACACATTTGATTTATTACAAATTTATTACAAAGCTGTTCTCATTATTTTATACGATACGAATATAAAATAATGTTATTCTTTTGTATCTAAAAAAAAAATATATTTTTTTTTTCATTTTTAATTAATTAATAAATAACGATAAATCGATAAATTGTGTTTCATTATTGTATCGTTATCAGAATAATTATCTTCTTTTTTGAAATTTTGATGCAAGATAAGAAAAATTTAGGATAAGGATAGAAAGTTGTCAAAAATTGAAAGAGAGACTTAAATTTAAAAATTTTTTTTTTAAATTTTTTGAAGATTTTAAAAGCAATGTCTATTGTATCAATTACAAATCCATTATGATTGAAAGCCTATCAGAAAGTGCAATATATAAGAACAATAAATTACATATGCAATTGTTACAAAACAAAACAAATTGTTCTAATTTTAATATTTAATGCTATCTATTTTATCATGTATAATAAAAGTTTTCTAACTTCTTAATGAAACATAATTTTATAATTCATTTCTCTCGATAATATTATCTCATATTACTAATATTATCTCATATCTAAATTTCTACTAATCCAATTTTGTTTTTATTCAGAAAAAGTAAAGAAATCAAAAATTCTATAAGATCCATATTTAAATTTATGCAGCATATGAAATTCTTTTTTTTTTATTCGATTTTTCTGTTTATTACTATTATATTTAAAGTCAGAATACAAAACAAGTACAACAAATAATAAAATAAGTATCTCATATTTGTAGTATCCTTTCGTTTGAAAATAAGTTAACAAGCTTCATAATTTTAGCATTAATTTTTCTAAAGTTTCTAAAAATGGCTCTGCACTTTCAAAGTCTTCACATCGACCAACTATAATCTCCCCACCCTTCCAACCGATTCATTGAAATGGAGTTCGAAGGAGTGGAAAGTGCGGGAAAGCATGAAAGAAGGAGGAAAGAAGGGCAAACGAAAAAAAAGAAAAAGAAAAAAAAAAGAAAAAAAGAAAATGGTGAAAGAAAGAGCATGAAAAGAACATTCTTAGCCAACATTCTGCTGATCGGTATAGCTTGCAAGCAGAGTACCGAGATTTTCGAAGGAACAGAGAGTAATGGTCTGTAATACCGTTCCCCTGTCTATACATTATCGACTACGAAATTGAAATCATCCATTTCTCTTTTGTGCGGAAAGGAAATTGCTTCCAACATTGGCAACGAAACGCAGAGTGTAATTTATGCACTGCGAAATTTCGTTTCATTTTCTGGAGAGAAGCATAATTTAAGAGAGCGCACAACGTACTAAATACTTTAACGTGTTGTTAATTAGTGTAATTAATTTTATAATAATCATCGGTTAATTTCTCATTGAATTTTAATTAAATACACATAAATGGACCAATTAAAATTAAATTAATTATAAATAAATCATTGAAAAATTGTCGATACTTTAAATAGTTATACTATATTTATAAAAAATAATTGTAAAATAAAGAATAAAATTTCTATTCATATGTAATTTTTAGAATCTTGAATGATGTTTTTATATCATGTAACAAATAGAAAACTAAAAATATTTTTCTTCTCAAGAATTTGAAAAATTCAATCGACTGCAGAGATACTAAAAAATGTTTTCGTGATTGAATTCACTATAAATTGAGAGAATAAAGTTTCTCCTTTATCCCGATCTATAAAATAATCTATAAAAACCTGCGATATTCTTTTCGTCAAATTATTGAACTTTGAACATATTCGAAGACAATAAAAATTTAATGTTTTTTGAATTTTTATTGTCCTAAGTTCTAATAATAACAATTGATAATTATTCAAATAATTATTTCAATTTCTATTTTTTTGTTTTAAAAGAAATTTCTATCTTGTTGCTAATATTTTTTTATCAATTATATCACACCTATGTTTTATTAAAATCAATTTACATTCATGAATAGATCTCGTTAACCATAATTTTTAAAATTGCATAAAAAAGTTGGCATTTTTCGTAAACTCAAACAACAATAGCTGTTTATTTAATTTTAAAAGAATTTTATATTTTCCATTCTCTCTTTCACTTTTTTTTATGCATATATATGCATAATATCCTGGATATTAAAAATTACAAATGATTTCGTATTTTAATTCTAAACATTGAAAAATTATACGATAAAAATTTCAAAATCGTCAAGAAAATCTTCACGATTCACGATTTAATAAAAATTCTAAAAATACTTTTAAAATAAAGATATAACCATTTATATTTTCAAAAAGATTTTTTAATTTACGGTAAAATAGTATACACATTTCAAACAAAATTTTAAAACGAAAAAAAAAAGAAATGAAATTATAAATCAAGATCAAATCAGGATTCTTTTTCCATTTTTGATCACCAAAATACGAATCATTCGTAGACACGTGACGCAGATCGAAGACACCTTCGTAAAATCTCGTTTCGATCTGAGGGATGGACTTTTTTACGGAGGAATAAAAATAAAAAAAAGAAAGAAGAAGAAAAACATCATCTTTACGGGTCTATATATCTTTCTTTGTCGAAAAAAGATGCCATGAATTCGACATCCATAAAGGAAACCGATGAGGAAAGCGTAATAGCGCTCCACACCCTCGTTCTATTTTGCCCGTAAAACACGAGTGAAACACGGTTTGCTTACGGATCGCGGTATAAAAAGCCGCGTAAGCTTAGCCGAAACGTCTTTAAAGAAGCCTACAGGGTGGCTCAAAACGTGCCACGGCTGGTAAAAGTCCATTGTGATCCGTGAAACGAGTGGCAACGTCCGAAAGATGCAATTTAACAATCCTCGTGAGCGTTCCACGAGGTATTTTCCCTCTTTATGACCCCTTTAAGGGGAATTCTAATGCCGATTCTCGAGCTGTTTTATGGAGCTACGATTATCCTCGATTATACTGGTATGTAGTTGAAATCTTAAATGATGATAATTTGGAAATTTGAAAATTTTCAGGATGAAGATGGTCAAAATGATATTGGAGTAATTTTGAATACAGAATTTTGTAATGAAGAGGAATTTCATAATAATGTTTTGTACACCTTGAGATGGAAAACATTAAAGATGTAATGAAACTGAAAAATTTAATATTTTGCAAATCTTGGAACAAAGGATATTAGAGATTCAATGAAAATGGAAAATTTAGAAAAATTTTTAGGATAGAGGTAAAGGAGATGGAATGAATTATGAATACAGAATTTTGTAATGGAGAAAAAAAATTTTCATAATAGTGTAAACCTTGGGATGGAGAACATTAGACATGGAATGAAACTGAAATATTTGGAAATTTTCAAGATGGAGATGATCATAGTTTTTTCTAATGAAGAGAAAGAAATTTAATTTAGATTTCGTGTTTTGTAAATCTTAAGAGAGAGACTTAATGAAAGTGGAACATTTGGAAATTTTCGGGGTGGAGATAGTCAGTTTGAATGAATTAATTTTCAAGACAGAGTTTTGAAATGAAGATAAATGAATTTCAAAGTAAAGTTTTGTAAATCTTGGAAAAGATATTGGAAAGAAAATGATGAAGAGAAAAGCGGAGAAATATGTAATAGATGATGTAATAGAATGAATTTTAAAAACAATTAAATTATAATTATATTTTAAGGAAAAGGATTTGATCAATTTGTGAGAATTGTGAAACAAATATTAATCAAAATGTAAAATAAAATCTTTGTGTATATCTTTGGACGTTATATTTCAATATTAAAATATTTATATCATTTTACTTATTTACAATGATAATATATATAATAAATTATGTTTCACTGGATAATATTTTCAATAAATATTTTCAAAAAGATTATAGTAATCTGCATAAGTAAATGAAGTCTTAAATTTAATTTTAAAATATAATTATTTATATTTAGCAATTATATTACTTCATGTTTGTTTTTTAATTTTTTAAAATTAATTGATTATACAATAAATGTGAATCAATATAAAAGAATTTCTACCAATAAAAATTTCTTTTTAATTTATGTGTTTATTTAATTCATCTTAACTTTCACTTTTAATTTATATTTGAGAAAAAACAATTAAAACGCAATTCCTTTTAACTGAATTGAATTCCCCATTTAAAAAAATTCAAAAGATTTTAATTATTATATTATCCTAAGAAACATTAAAAAAGGAAAGGAAAGAAAAAAAAATGAGCACTTTGTGTTTCGAAAATACCTAATTTTAAGAGCTTCAATACTTCACTTCCAAACTTCAATGATCCGAAAAATCAAATTATCACACACCTTTGTAAAAAATATTTAATATCCAAGATCATATCCATAGAAGTTTACCAACCCTTGCACAAACTAACGTACATAATTCTTAGATCAATTTTCCTCATCCCTACAACAATTTTCATCCACCGTTTGCACGTTCACTTTCGCGAAACGTTGTGTTTTCACGGATACTCGAGTACAACCTCATTACATTACTCGGTCGATCGAGCTTTTGAAAAGAGAAGTCCTAAACAGATTGTCCAATTCAGCGAAAAATTAGAGGCCGGCCACGTCGTCGTTGCCGGGCAATATGCTCTCGTTTCGAAGCCATTAACTTTTTCCTCGTAACCACGGATTCCCTGTACGTGTGGAACGGGAGGGGTGTCACACGCGCGTGACACACTTGCGACCGAGCACCAGCACCCCACCGTCTATTATTTCGTAATCCAACGTGAAAGTCGGCCTCTAAACCGAACCGAAAAGTGGTGAGAAAACTGTGCATCGAGTGTCGTCCCCCTTTCGTCGATGAAATTTTAATCCAATTAGAGCTCATCGTCGTTTTCCGCTCTCGTTCCTCCTCTCGAGCTATCCGCCACCCTCTTTTGATCCCACTCAACCTTTCCCCCTCTAGATATGTATGTACAGGGTGTCTCACCTGATTTTCATGTATTTTTATTCGTAGTGTTATTATTATTCAAATTTACGTTTCAGACGAAAATTGATAGTCGATATTGTTAAAGAATATGTAAATAGAAATATGAAGATTAATTTTTTTTTAAGAAAAATATTAAAAATATTTATAATCCGTGCTTAAAAATAATTATTGTTTTAAGAGAATTTTGTAAAATTGTTTATCCAAAATCCTTATCTTTCACGCGATACGTGTTACAAAATTCAAATTGAAATGTATGGTAAAGTAATCATAAGCTATATTATGGATTATTAATTTTTTATAGAGAATCTGTCAACTGATCAATGCTGATAAAATATATATATAATTCCATTGAAGAAAACAAAATTGATATAACTTTTCCACTCAGGAAAAAATTAATAACGCTAAAATCATCTTTTGATGTCTTTCAACTATTATATTAAACATTTTGTCGAGAAAATTAAGATCGTATGGGACACCCTGTAAATCTTTTCAACATGGCCATCTCTTTTAAAAGGTAAAATCAATAAGCGTAGATTTGACGAGGACGACCACTTAAGATGTCCAAAGATAATGACGCAATCGCCGCATGAATAATAGCAGAAGTGATTTTCTTTTTTAAATCTAGCCGAATTTGCGAGGCAAAAATGGAGAGGCTAATCGATAGGCCAAGTATATCTTCGAAGGATTTTTCTCTCTTGTAGTCTGCTCTTCTTGAGAGATCCGGTTTGAAAGTAACGAGTATCGTGAATATATTTGCACTTTATCGATAAGTTGGGGAACAAGAGGGTGAAAAATGGTTTTGTATTATAAAACATGTTATCCACTTGAGATGATTTATAAAATGGTATAAATATCAAATTCGTGAGAATGTTAAATCTGATTGATATAAAATGAAAAGAAAATGTTAATTTTTTTATATATTCTTTACATAATAAATTGTAAGGATATGGGAAATATTATTTATAGAATTTATATATTTTTTAAAAAAGATAAAATCTTCAAGATATGAAGATTCGTTTTATCGAAATTTTTGAATAAGAAAGATTTAACATATACAAATTATATATAAAGTGTACATTTTATCAATTGTAAAAATTAAAAAATTTCACAAATATCTTTTTTTTATTTCTCAGCATTTTTAAGTAACAAATCTAAAATTTGATATATATTAAATTATATATATATAAAATTTAAAAAATTATTTAAATGATAATACATATATTATTCTATAACCTAAAAGACTTTTATTAACAAATATCTATACATATTTTATTTCTTTATTCTTACTTTTTCAAACTTTTCGACAACCATCACTAAACAAAAATATTTTTTTCGAGTATAAATATGAAGTATTTCTAATTTAAAAATTAAATATCGAATATTTAATTTTATTTAAAAAGACACAATAATTACAAAAATTAAACACAAAATTAATACTGTTATCCTATAATAATAGAAAACAGCTCTGTTCAAACTGATCGATGACGAGTGCAATTTTTAAAAATCACAAATAACGGAATTCACTTAAAACAAACGACCATCCCACGTCCATCGAGATGAATAGCACATTCTCGATACATCATTAAACGTATCGGCGCCAATTAAGAATTGAAACATCTTTGTGTTCGATCAAAAATACGCGAAACTGACCATCTCTATTGTCCATTTTCTGTCGATATTCCAGAACAAAGCTGAAAAGTCTCGAATGGTTACCTGGCGGCCGGAAAGGTTCACAGTAAATAATTCAGCCATGAGACAATGCAACGTATCGATCGAACCGCAATCACGAAACTCTTCGTTATGACGTGTGTGACGATGGATTTGGTATTTTTGTTTCGTTCGAAATGTAATTTTCGATCTGATCGAACGAGGAAGAAAAATCGTCGCGAAAAATTAAAGGAAAAGTCAAGAAAATATTGAAAACATTAACTAATTGTTATTAAAATATTATGTCAATAATATTGATATTATTATATATATTTTACGAAGTTTTTAGAGAAAATATTAAACGAACAAAAAAAGAATAGTGATGTTGTTTATGTAATATTGAACAGTTTAATTTTACTTAATGAAAATAGTATTTTTTTTTCTCATTATAGTGTTTTTAATATGTCTATTTATTGTTATAATATATTATAGATTTTGAAGAGTTCAAAAGATAAATATTATTTGTCCAACATGCGAATTCAAATGTCTTCTAAATTAAAATATTTTTTAATATTTATAAAAGTGATTAATAATATTAATAAATACATGATCATTTTATAGAATGCATATGTGAATTAATATATTTCTTGGATGGACCATATTAAATAAATATATCAAATATAATATTAATAATTTTAATCTCTTATATGAAAATACAAATTTTATATAATTTTCAATTTGACGAATTATACAAAAATGATATAAAATATCAATTATCTTTCAATTAACAGCGATTTAACATTTTTCATATTCTTGCAAATTGAAAAATTGCATATTATACATGTATTTAATAAAAAATCTATAGAATTAATATTTATATTCCTAAATAATTTTTAGCTAATAAAATACAACAGAATCTTTATATTAATCATTAATTCATTCCTGAAAAACAGAAGAATATCGAATTAAACGAATATATATGGAATCAATTTTTCTAATAAAAATTAACGAAAACAAATATTACTATAAATAAATAAATAATAAAAAAAAGAATAATCGCATTTCTCAAATAAATAAAATTTTACACAGAAATTTAACCTTTATTGAAAAATCGTGATAGCAGAAATTGAATCATGCAATAAAAAACTTGGTGACGAATATTGAATTTTTATACGAATATCGAAATATTTTCTTGTCGAAAAAATGTGATGAATATTGGATTTAACGAATATAAGGATAGACGAAGTTGCATTATATAGAATGATTCGAAATTCATGGTACAAATGAAGTCAGGAAGATTCTATGGCTCGAAATAAAACGAAAATCAAGAATAAGAAAATTACATAAAAGACTTCGTTTTCGAATAAATCAAGTTTCAATGTTTTTAATAAGCAAATTCCTATAGGATATCGAATGAATTGCTGATAAAAGATTATTATAAATGTGAAAAAAATGAGCAAAAAACATGGAATATATTTTTTCATTTAATTAAAAATTAGTTTTCAAAAAAATCGAATTTGAAAATTTTTTCGATTTTCCCAAGAACAAAAATTTAAAATTTTATTCTATATATATTTTTTTCACATATAAAATAATCATTGATAATCACGAAAAATTAACTAATTACACTTTTCGAAAAAATGTTAAATGATTTGATTATTCAAAAATTCTTTTCTATCTCATTTCTACCACAAGTTACAGATCGGCTTGTATAATATAAACTACGTGGTAAATTTTCGAAATTATGCGTATTAATATAATGTATGGGCCCCAAGAGGTCTACTACTATCCTTCTTCATCTTAACGAGAACAATGTTTCTCGAGACCCAATTGCTTTATTCATAAACCACATTGTACTTATAAATATCAAACAAAGCAGAAAATGGGCAATTTCTGAAACATCAGATTGGACAACAAGAAATCTCAATGTTTCATTCCCCTATATTATTCTATCCCTGTACACATTTATCCGCCTTCCGCCATCCCCTGAATCCTTTGAGATGCAACGAAGAGAGAAGTCAAAGGAGCCTATGAAAAGATCGCTCGTTTTATCCACCTCCTTCCCTCATTTTTTCGTTTTAATACTTCAACGACCATTCTCCACGAGAAGAATGTTTCCAACCGTCTATGGAATCCGTGGATAGCAGCGCTCACGATCCTTTAACCGTGGAGGATCGAGGAAAGTGAGTCAGAAACTGGCGGAATGGATGCAGGTATGCCACGAGTCCCGGCACACGTCGACCCTGCATTATCGATTTACTACTACCCCATCGCGACAAAATGCTCTTCGTCCGCGTTTACCTACGTGCAGGAATTTGGAAATTCGATGGATTTGATTCAAAGAAAAACTAAGGTAAATTTTGGTCCGTGCGAAAGAATGTTTGTGAATGGAATGAAGAAAGAAATTAAAATTTGGGATGAAAAATGTGGTTGAAATTTAATTTTCTGGAGAGTCGAACATTATTCCTTTCTCGTACTCTGTTCATTTATATATAATGTTGCAAAATGAAAATTATAATTTTGGAGATTTGATTAAAGATTAATACCACACATCCGAATTTCTCATTATATTTCTAAAAAAACAGTTCAAAAACTATTCAAACATACAACATGAATAAAAATTGCACAAAATTTCCAACCCTATAATACGATCAATAATTTCGAAGATATATTCAAATAACTCGATTTAAATATGTCACCCTATATAACAGTCACCAAATTTCTTGACGATTTTAGACGATGTTCAGTCGAAATAACTTGCGACGGATTTCCATCTTATTTCATCGCAATTCCCCTCTCTGCGCACGTTTCACCGAACAGTGGAAACCGTTTAGGGCGCACTCCTCACTCTAAGCCTTCGATCGCGGGTGCACGAGTAATTACATGCGTCAGCTGGTCTCTGCAGTGGTGCATGCAACAAAGCATGCCGGATTTTTTTCTTTCCTTTTCTTTCTTTTTTTTTTTTTCTTCTGTTCACCAAGAAATCCCAGACTCATTCCCTCCGAGATTATCGTCAGACACGTTCATTGTCTCGCCCTAATCCACGTTTATTCGGGGTCACCGTCGCAATTCCGCCATTTATCCGCTTCTCTCGTCGCTTATGGAGGGGAGGGAGGGGAAAGGTTTATCTCGTTTATCCGAGGCGAAACTGTATTTTTCAACGGGTAACGATGGCATACCACGCCTGATTCCCTCGTCGAGAATAATTAATTAACGTTACCCGCTTCCTGAGGAAAGGTTTCCGTCTCCCTTATGACCGTACAATTTGCTCTGCTTTTGTTCTGCAGCGCGGAATGGATAAAGATGGAGAAATTTCCTCTTGTTATTCGGGGAGAAATGTGTCTAGGGTGATGAAATAGCATGTTTTTTTTCAAAATATCGATGTATCTTTGGCTATTCGTATGGCTCGAGGGATTCGTATTTTCTTGTGAGTTTCGAAGTTTAACTCTTTTGTAGATCGGGGAGAAATATTGTTGTTTATCTACGACAATAATCTAATGTTATGCTTCTGTTTATTCTTGTATTATTTGTGTATTTTCTTGCATGTCTTGGAAAACTTAGTTTTTGTGGATTGAGGAGGAATATTTTTATTTATCTATGACGGATAATTTATATTTGAAATTTTTTTATCTTACTGTTTACGAATCTGAGATATCGAATTAATTTTATGTAGGATAAATATGTCCTAAAGTACAGATTAAATATGATATATTTATAAATTTCAAATTATATTTTTAATTTTACGAAAATTGAAATTTTGAATATTATGATCAACACAAAAATCATTATATTATATTATATAATACATATTATATAATACATATATATAATACAAATATATATTACATATATATTGTATTATACATACATAATTTAGTTGTGGTTATTTTTTTATTTTCTGAATTTTTTCCTTATCGATTTTAAAATTATATTATACATCGTTATATTTCAATACTAAAAAAAAATAAAATAAAATAAAATAAATTTATGTTTTGAATGAGTATTATTAAATATTTATGAATTTCATGTCAATTATAATATTTATATAATTTCGACAAAAACGATATTTTTCTTCAAAAATTAATATCTAATTAATAAAAAATCAAATATATCATAAAATATTGAATTTCTATTTCATATTTTGAAATAAAATTTAAAATTATAACACTATAATGACTTCAACAATTATCTAAAACTAAATAATGTATCTTAATATTCGAGAAACAATTCGAATATAATTTCTTTTCGTAATGATTCGTTAACAATTTATCACGATATTAATAAGAAATTTTATATCTTAAAAAAAAAAATAAATAAATAAATAAAAAAGCATAAAATATTTACCGTAAGAATTTGATTCTCGTGAGATGAATAATATATCTTAATCTAGTTCATTCTAATATTCGCAAAGTTATAAATTTTTTTCAAAAGAAAGAAAATTAATATCAATTAACATCTTCACCGTCAGCATAATAACGCAGCATCTTACGTAAATTGTTAATTTTCACGTAATATGGAAATAAACGAGGAATTATATAATGCCATCGTTGATAACTTGTCTTTTTTTTTTATCGTTTATACATTTCTTCTCGACATGAAACACGAAGTTTACTCATCATCCACGAAGAACGTTCCCACAGGTGGCTTTAGAAACCGCGTATCAAGCATGTTTGCTTGTGAAATGCTTGTATGGTCTGTCATGAACATGCACAAACATGTCTTAATTTCCATGCACAGAGGTTTCCCTTCCTGCAGCATCAATGTTTTCTACATTTCAATGAGAAATTCTTCGAATAGAAGCCATATTTCGTGATAAATGAACGAATATCAAAGATTCGTTATGGTTTCCAATAGAACTTGAAAATATGCTATTAATGTATTGCATTACAAATATTTCAATTTGCACTATCAATTTTCAAATATCGATGAAAGATCGAAAAATGAAAAATGTTTTTAAAAATGATAAAATGATTCTAAAAATAAACTTTCAATATTATATATTCTTTGTATAACGAATATATCGTTGATTTTAGAATTCAAAAAAATTTTTCAAATATTCATTTAGAATTTATCAATTTATCAATCGAATACAATCTATTGATTTTATGAAAATTATCTAGTTTCCTTCGAAATATTTTAATATTTTTGAAAAAATATATAATATATTTTCTAAATTTAAGCACATAAAAAAAAATTATACAAATGAAAATAATGTTCAAAATATTTTATAATAAATATTTTTTTATTTTCAAATTTATAACAAATTTATTCTTTTTTTAAAACAACAAGATTAATAATAATTTACAATACAATAAGATTAATAATAATTTACAATAGAGCAAAATTTGACGAATATATTAGTCTATTTTTAAATTCTGAAAAAAACAAAATTTCATATATATCAATCAATTAATTAATTAATCAATCCTTTAATTAATTACGTCTCTTTTTCTCAATTTAAATTCCTCTATTTTTAAATGTTTCATACGTTTAGAGCTGAAAATTTCGAAAATTTTAAATTCATGTAAAAAAACTTTCAAATTTATATTCGCAAAAAAATTCCCGAGATCGTACGAGATCGAATTTCGTGCAGGCAAACGCGAAAAAATATTAATCCACTATATCAAGATAATCTCTCCCCCATACAAATCCTCCATATTTGTCCTTCTTTTCTCGTATCGTGCGTTTTTCTTTACAAACGATATCTCTGCACGCACTGTAATGCGTTGCAATACCATTCTTCATCCCCATCAAACTACCTACGCGAGATAAAATCTCGGCTGCGTCATCTATCAGGAATCGAACTCTTCAATTACATCAACGAGTCAACGAAGACAGAGACAAACGATAAATGGTAAAAATTAATGAATATGAATAAAAATAGATAAATCATAAATGAATGAACTGTAAATTATTGGACATCTATCCTTTTTTCGTTTTTATTACAAATATAAAAATATAAAAAGGTGTAAAATTATTATGCGCTTTTTAGTTAAAGTATACTTCTTCGAATTATTCGAAAAAATTTTATTGTTTATTGTTTATTTTTTTTTTATAAATTTTAGGATATAAATTAAACTGTTTTAATTAGATTTACTAAATCTGTGTTTACATAGTAATTTAAAAAATAAAATAGAATTTTAATTACAGGCTGTATCGATTTTTACTTTTCTTTCAACATATATGTATCTTCATTATATCATTTATATCACTTATCTGATATGTTAATACGTAATAAAATGATGATATTGATGATATGAAAGTTATAATTATATATATAATAGTAAAGTATGGAAATTATAATTGTTAATAAAAAAATATTTACTTATCACATCTTTATAAAATTAATAGATCAGTAATTAATATTATTTTCTATAAAATATATATTTATATATCTAGATAAATTGGAATTAAATATACTATCATATATTAATCAAATGAGGTTTATTTATATCTATCTAATTTTATTCTATCTGATAAAATCAAATAATTTATATATTATAATAAATAAATAATTAATAAATTAAACAATTTGAAGAAACACAACCATAAAAAATTCTTTATATTATATTACATAATAAATTTTCCAAATAATCATCATTAATATAATCATTATTATACACAAATATATATTATCAAGAAAAATAAAACATTATTACAGATTCTTCTTCACACAATTTCATTGCGTAAAATTGAAAATCTTTAAAAATTAAAATTTTAACCAAAAATCTACTATTAATTCAAAACTGATGTAACAAAAACAATATTTATCTATTATCCTCTTCACACCAATGTTCATTCAATTCACTAAATTCTCCATCATTCGATTCATTACTACTAAGGTTCCAAATTACTAACAAGCAACCACGAAATTTTATTTCCATCACTGCGCTTTATGCCATGATTTATTTGCAAACCATCCCCTCGAGTTTCCCAGAATTTATCTGAAATTCGATTTCAAACGAGCGCAACGCTTCGAGTCGAGTCCACAATTTGCATCCCCTCTCGAAAACAAGACTTTCTATGGGGGGTGAAACGTCGACCGATATCCCCGCCATTCCACTTTCGATTCACTATAACGAAAGGGGTGAACTCGTACAGTTCCATGAATATTTCATATGTGTCTCTCGATGTATCGAGAACTCTTCCAACCTCCAATCCTCCCTCCAATTCGGTCTCCCTTTGTAAGAATGAAAAACCGTTGTGCGTCGTATAATTTCGAGGTTTGTTCTCGCGAATATCCCTTACATCTTCCTTATAGAAGGCATACAGGAATATTTTTTCCATCCGTGGGTAACGTTTTCCTCGTTCTTTCTCCTTTTTTTCCTTCTTTCTTTCTCTCTCTGCTCGCTTCTTCTGCTCGCTTCTTTCAGCTTGATAATCACCTCCAGCCTTCCGTGAATACTCACTGTCCTTTTTTATGATGGAAATTAACGGAGTATAATGTAAATCCTCTTTCAACCCCCCTCTCTTTCGTGTATCTTTTATGCGTCGTAATGCGGATCCCGTCTCTCCGCGGCGCACTGTGTAATTAGCGTGGTAAATATGTATAAAACGTGGCCGCGGCTTTCAGCGATAACAATCTTCCGCAGCGGCCGACGATGACGCCCGCAAATTTTTCTTGAATAATTCCGTTTTTTAAAACGGAGCGGACGGGGGACCACCACGAGTTTTCCTGCTTGGAAAATCGAGACGAGTTTCGTTATCGCCGTTGACGAACGGCCAAGGGGAAAATGTAATTCCCCCCGCGGTTTCCGTGACCGTGGACCGTGGTGATTCTTTTTACTTTACTCACACTTTACTTTACACTTATTTACACTACTTCTCGATCTCTCGTTCTTACGTTTGTCGCGTTGAATTTTTTAAGAATTGACGGTGTGCATATAGCGTTTAGAGATTATTTAGATAATTTTGAAAGACTTGTGGGATATAAGAGGGTTTGTGTAATGAGAAAAAGAAGTATATGTATATTATATTAGAAAATGTAGTAGAAGTAAGATTTTTCTTTTTTTTTCTTTTTCTTTTTATATTATTCTTGATTTTTAATGTCAAATAAAAATGATTGAAAAACTTTTTTGAATCATTTAAAAATTATTTTTAATTGATTTAAGATAGATTTAAGATAAAAATTATTTTTGTTGATTTAATAGATTTTTATTCAATAATTTAATTTTTGTTATTTAATTTAATTTTTATTTTCAACAAATAATATATTTCTTATTCAATTTTGAATAAAGGAACGAGATTTAAAATAAATCATTTTATGACATTTTATATATTAATTTTAAAATATCTTAAAATAAATTTATAATATAAAAGTAAGGAAAAAGTATGATGATATAATAAAAATATGAATTAAAAAATAGAAAAATATTTGGAAACATTTCAAAGAAAAAAGAAAAAATTAAAACTTCAAAAATTTTACGATGCCTCAAAAATTAACTTGCCAGATCTTTTTTATCGATTTTCTGAAAAATTAGAAAT
The DNA here is from genome assembly GCF_014066325.1 of Apis laboriosa. NCBI lineage: Eukaryota > Metazoa > Arthropoda > Insecta > Hymenoptera > Apidae > Apis > Apis laboriosa. The sequence continues at coordinate 1,396,571 of NW_025223092.1, forward strand.
AAATTTTTTTATCAAAGAGTTAAAAATAATTTCCGTTTTCTTTAATCAAGATGTTTCATATATATATCTGATTCTTATATATCTTTTTTAATGAAATTTTAATTTTTCTTCAACTTTATTACTCTATTAATATAATTAATTTTAATGAATAATTGTTTATATTTTTTTCAAACTTTTTAAATTTTATCATTTAGCCATTTTCTTATTTTCTTTTATTTTTCGCAATACACATATATAAGCTAACGGAAATTTCGATTCAGAATTCTGCTTTCAGATCTTAACAGCTACCTAGAATTCCAAGTATAGACAAAATCTTGGAATCGATAACGAGAAAGTTTCGAGAATTCTACGAGCGAGGATTATGTGAAAGTATCGCGTACCAACTGCAACATTATAAAGTCTATGCCGAAGTCACCAAGTGTTTGCGGGGATGGCACGAAGACATTTCCGGTGGCTTTATTCAAATCAGAAGAATAAATAACGAAGTGGCGACCCCGCCAATAGTAAAGCTTGACAATATCGATCTGTCTGTTAAAACTTACCTCGTTAAAAGATCATCAAGATAAAGAAAGAAACCAACTAAATATGCTGTAATTGTGATGCAGTAAGAGAAAATCATATAAAATCATATATCCGATTGCATATTTCGAGTCATTTATGAACTTTTGGGGAAAAAACTTTGAAACAGATTTTATTTTGAAGATATATTATTATCAATGTATTTTTCAAAATTTCTTGAAATTGAATCGAAAATGTGCACATTAAAAATGTGCTCAAATTGAAATTTAAGATTTTTATGGGATCTTAATATACAATAAAGTAAAATACATTTTTATTTATAGTTAGTGAATCTCATAATGAAATAAATTTTGTTTATTCTAAAAAGAAATCTTTCTTTTTTGTAGGAATATAAATTTAATATAAAAATAAAAAAAAAAGAAATATTTTAAGCCTTTTTGTATAATTTTACAAATTATTGCAAAAGTTATGATATTAATAAATTTTTTTGCATAAATAAATGAAATCCTATAAATAAATTTTATAAATTACAATTATTAAAATTATTAAATATTTATTCAATTATATATAATGAAACTATACTTGCAAATATATTGTATTATTTATTAAATTATAAATTATTGTACAAAATATATTGAAAATATTTGTGAAATAATGAATGAATATGAGATATTTTTTTATCTTCATTTACAATTTAAAATAGTAGTCTGAAAAATTTTATATTAAATACGATATAATATTTTAATACAAAATAAAATACTTTCAAAAAATAAATTAAAATAAAATTATCTGCAAATTTACAATACTTTATGTATCCATGTACAGTGACAATCTGAATATACATTTTACAAAAGTAATATTTATTTATATTAATAATTATTTAATCGATTCCAATCAATTTTCAATATACGCAACATAAAACTAAAATTCATCAAATAGATAAATGTCTTCAAAATGTATATACTCGCTTTTCACTGTCTTCAAAAACTGAACATCAATAATACTCGAGACAGTCGTTCCACGAATAATCCGTTATAACACAACGTAATACCTTATTCAAGTGATCAAGAATGTGCTTGGAACAATGACAAATAACTCAACAATTGCTACGATATCGCGGAAACTTAGAAATTTCCCTCTAAAAAGAGAATTCTCGAATAGACATGAAATCCTCTCCTCCATTTCTTTGGCGCATTAAAAAACAATGAAACCCTTCAAGTTGCCAGTGACGAGAACTACAAATACTCGCTCGTCGAAGTTAACAACAGCCACTTTGAAAGGAGACAGCTGCATCTATACGCCTAATTCCCAGGCCAGTCGTTCACACCACACTCGGTTTTCCACTCCGCGTTCATTCGTGAAAACGCAATTCCCACTCTCGACGACCTTTCTTGCCCATAGGTACGTTTAATTTCGAAATCAGTTTCGCTTTGTACAGTTGAAATAACTTAACACCAGTTTGCCGCCAAGAGAATATCTCAATCTCTTGGGATATGAATAAACCAGTAGTGATGGGTTTGAGCAGGTAAGTAGATTCGAATATACTGGTTAAATTCGGATTATAGGATATTTATATCGATTAATAACTAATATAAAAGTTTTCGTGAGAATGAATATACTTTCTATTTTTCAATGTATTTTAAGTATAACAATGTTTTTTCGTATTGATCGAAATTTGATTGTGAACAAAATATTAAAATAATTTCAAGTAACAATGAAAATAAAAAGAAAATTAGTGAATTAGTTTTTATTGCTTTCAAAAAATAAAAAATCGATTAAGTGTATTTTTAATAAATACTGTGTCCTAGATATAAATATATTACAAAAAAGACAATAATAAATGTATCACTTGATTACTTATATTATGCAATATATCTAATAATAAAAAGAAATCTATAAATATTTCTAAGTAGTCGATTGTTTTAAAAAAAAAAAAAACTTTAAATTAACTATTTTTGAATCTAAACATTTATTATACATAAATAACATATTTTATAGACATAAAATATACATATATTTTTTTATTTAATAATGAGAAACAAAAGTATTTTATTTCTTAATTTTAAAGTTTTTACTGAATGTTTCTTAAACTTTTTGACAAATTTTAAAAATCGAGCATCAAAAATTTGAAATATTTTTTAAAAATTAAACACAATAAATGTCTTAAGATTTTTAAGAATTTTGAGAAAAAATAAATTAATAATTAAAATTTGTCCAATTATTGACTAGAAAGCAATATTATATCAAACATTAATAAAATGATTATTATGTGAAAATATATTTAAAACAAATCATGCTCGTTAAAATAAATCCAAAATGATTATACAAATAATATTATATTCCATAATAAATATCATGGATATTATATAAAAAAAACCTGAAATATCTCAACTTCAGTATTTTATTTCAATTTACGTATGTGGAATTCAATTTAAATGACTTTATACATATTGAACTTTTCGCTATCCTCTCTTCTCTATCTCTCTCCTATCGTGAATGAAAAAGAAAACAGGCTTAGATAACTGATATAAAAGAGAAAGAGAGTAAAGCTTGATAAACTAACGCACTTAAAATTGTAAAACGTTATATATATATATATTTTGATACAAAGGAACATGTACGCATATATATATACGTACATATATTCATAAAAGATATAAGCTATCTCTTTTAAAAGTAAACCTTTTGAGATAAGTTAAGGATAGAGTTTGCTTTTGATATTCACGACTTATATAATGGATATAGAGAATTTAATATAGACACAATTTGCTGGGTAATTTTTAGACCCTTGGGACTGGCGGTGTGTTTAATAGTCTTCTTATGTCAGTTCAAGGATTAATAGTCATAGCAGCATTCGATGCAATTGCATTGCGGTTTGTACAATCTTCGTAATAGTCGATTAAAAAAGGTATATTTAAAGGTATAGCTAAATTCTTACTTGAATGAGTTAAGTTTCAAGTGGTAAGAGAAATTCGCGCAGATTTATAATGAAGAATTTAAAATAATATTTGAAATAATCTGAATATAAACTTAAGATGTTATTTCAAACAATTATTTCTCGCGAATCTAAAAAAAAATATTATTTCAATTGATAACTTCCAATTACTCTATCTTAAACAAATATTTTCCCTAAATTTTTAAATTTTATTCAATATGATTTCAAAAATAAATTTAATATCATTTTATTCCAATAAAATTAATTTACTAATTATCAGCAACATTATATTTTTCTTACAATATATATTTTTCTACAAATCCAATATAAAACTGTAAACATTATTAAAATATAAATGATCAATTCCATCATCAACGAAATATATTGCAAATTAAATTCTATTAAACTTCGAATTGACTTGTCATATTAAATAATGTGATTAACGACATCACACACATAGACAGAAAATGCAAGAACATCGATGACCGTCCAGTTAGTCATAGAAAAACGAGGATGAAGCGATACATGGAAGCATTCTGACCCGATATAACCTAACATGATTTAACGGAATTCTCCAAACTATCTACAGAACTACGACAAACGAAAGAGAGAGAGAGAGAGAGAGAGAGAGAGAGAGAGAGAGAGAGAGAGAGAGAGAATAAAAGAGACAACAGAGAGAAAGAGACAAGATAGAGAGACAAAGGAATAAAAAGGAATAATTAAGAGAAAGAGAAAAAGAGAAATACAGAGACAGAAATACAGAGGAATTTAAAGATCGAAAGAGAGAGAGAAAGAGAGAGAAAGGAGAGAGAAGGAGAGGGAAATGTGCAAGCAGAAGAGTAAATCAAACGCACGTGACTCATGGCAGCGTTAACCGCTTCACAGCCGGAAATGGGATCAACACCTGCATGTATTACCATCCTCGCCGATGCGCATTGCCGTCAGATGTGCTGGACGATCGCAGATGCAACGCTTGCTATTTTGTACGACAGTTGTCCAATATTGTATAAGCATCCGGGACTTGCCCATTGAATGGATTTGTCAAGGCTTTAAAAGAAAGGAAATATCGAGTGGCAAGATTGAGATTAACAAATGCGGTGTACAATGATATTTTTGATTTCGATTGATTAAAAATGGATGAATTATACGATATTGATGTGATTTTGCATTGGCAATGCTTTAAGATTTTACATTTTTCTTTAAATATATAATTAAGAAAGTCGGTTTTATTTAGAATATAAATAGAATAAAAATAAAAAAAGTTGCGAATGTTTGTATAAATATAGTATGAAAGTAGAAAGTTTTATCATATATTAAATAATTTACTTTTTCATTTTATTATTTTTAATAAAAAACATATATTTAAAGTTATATATATAAGTAATTATTTAAATCCTAAAATAAATAAATAAAACCGAAAAATATGAAAATAATAAAAAAATAATAATATAAAAATATAAATATAAAAATATAAAAAATAATAAAAGAAATATTTTAAATAAATATAATATATTTTGAAATATTTAAATTCTGTATCACATAGAGAAATAAAAATACTAAAAAAAAAAAAAATCAATAAAGTTAATTGAATTATAAAAAATAAATATTTTCCTGTTTATATATTCGCTATTGAAACTTTTTTTAGAAAAATTTATTCAGTGTTATAGTAATTATGCAACAACATATTATTATGAATAAATTACGAATGTTTATAAAAATATATGATTTTACAAAATTTAAAAATAATTAAACTTGATCGACTATTCATATGTTATTATTTAATATTAGATTTAATATTTTGTTCTGAATGATACTGAATTCCTAAATCTAATCAAAAATTTCTAACGATATTTATTAACAATTCTATTCTAATTGTGATAAAAAAATAAATAAACAAACACTAACATAACAAATTGTAGTACAACATGTTGCATTTCCTCATTATATGCAAATGTATTCAAAATATATTTACTATTATAATAATATAGAAATTTAAATTTATTATCTTAATATTTCTTCAAAATAGATATATTAAATATACTAAAAATTATTGATTGTACATATTACATTCTATTTAGAATTAAACTCGTTGTGGTTATATATTTTCACATTTATTGACGCAATGTTATCAGTGTAAAATCGTATTGCTCATCTGCATCGAGCTTTAGTACATACAGACGATGCCAATTGGCATTATTATTCGTTCCGAGTTTCGTTTGTTAATATCCGCCCTACACATAGGACCATGTTCAGACTCATGGATATTGTTTGCAGACATGTATCCACAGATAAGGTTCCTGGATGTCTGCAATTCACAGACTGTCGGCTAAATTCTGTGAAATATGATCACTATAGTATGCACTGCACGATATAATTATTCGTATATATATAATTATTCGTTTATATAACCGCAAACAATATCTTAAGTCTGGTCACGATCATCTTTAGTAAAAAAAGAACACACGTTGTTATGAATACTATAATTAAAGAAAGATTCACGTGATATAACAGATTCAATTTATTGTGCAATTTATTTTTTTTTTAATTTATTATATAGCAAATTTAATTTGTAATAATTATTAAGAAATATATTTTATATAACTGTAATGGAAATTTACTTTTAATAGCAACCTCTTGACGCATATGTGTTAATATTGTTATTATTGTTATAGCTGTTAAGCTTAATGTGTACAAATGTATAAATTAGAGAGCATTGAAAGAATTGAAATCGTACCAATGTTAAATAATACATAATTCTATTATTCTATTAACTATTCTGTTAACTATTTTAAGTAATTATTTTAATCAATTTGAAAAGTAGATTTCAAATAAAAAAATTCTATAGTATATATGACAATTATTGCAATATGTTATATTAATATTAGATTATAGTATATAACTATTAAAATTAATAAAATTATAATATTATAATTATAATAAAATTATAATATAATTAGAATTAAAAATTGCTACCAATTTTTCTTATATATAATCATTAGAAAATCACTTTCATATAAAAAAATTAATATATAAAAGAAACTGATATTTTGAGAATTAAAATTATTTTTTTATCTAGATAATTTACATGAAACGCAACATTTTCAATAGTTACAGAAAGTGAATAGTATGACGTGTTAAGATTATATAAAATACAATGATATCATTTTTATTACTTACATTATGTTGCTCGAGCAGGTAGAAAGAAACTAGAAATACATCATTGAACGAAGTAATCGTCGAAGAGAATTTGTTCGAAAAGTCGTCAAAACTTCACTTCCACTTTGAATCTCGTAACTAATTATGCCTTGGAATCTATGTTATAAATATTTATGTAATTTTATTTTTTTTATAACAAGCACTGTAACATTTCAATGTTACATACTTTCATAATTAATAATCAATATAAATTAAACTTGTAATATTTGCATACATTGTTCTTTGGTATATTTTAATTTTGATTGAGAAAAAATATAAAAATAAAATAATATATAATATATAATAAAATATAAAAATAAAAATATTTCAATGTTTCTATAACAATAAATATATATTATTATATTTTATGACAAAATATCGATAAATCTTTAGTCATGTTAATAAATATTTCAAATGCTTATTTGAATGAATATACATATTTCATTTTTTGGAGCAATAATATAAAACTTTTTTTCTATGAATAGAATTTTTATTTCATTGTATTATAATCTTCAATAATTATTATAAATTATTTAATTTCAAATATCATTTCTAAAAAAAAATTAATTAATGAGTATACTAGATGATTCAATAATACAGATTTAAGTCTGACTTACGATTATCTTAAATAAGGATCATAAAAATTATCTTGCCATAAATTTCTTTTATCTTTTGATATGACAGAACGAACTTTTGCAGCAAATTGCAATAAAGTAACTCTATTTCTTCTATAATACTTTTGAATATGTAGTTGTGTAACATTTTTAATTTATTATTAATTGATTGCAAATATATTAAATATTACTTATTTATTATTAAAACCATATATATTTATATATCTAGACTTATAAAAGAATATATTAATCATTTCAAAATTAATATGAAAAATAAAAAATTTATTTCTTTTTATTATATATTATTTCTTTTTATAAAACCGCTTTTTTCGCCATTTTTTTTTTCAAATATAATAAATTTCATGCACTAAAATTGACATACAGAATAACGTTGAAATATATAAAATAATTTACGTATACACATAACAAATTAAAAACTTAAGAACAATGTATGTAATAATTGTGTGTATATGTGTGTGTGTATGTGTAATTATATCTAAACATTCAGTAGATATTTAATAATTAAATACAAATTCGCATTAAAAAAGATCGTTTATATGTTTACCTGCACTATTTTGACACAAGATGTAGTCTCTTTCGCTTGAAACACTTGTCGCATTTTATTTTCTCCTTTCATGTACTATTATTAGTAGAAACGACACACATAAAAAAAATAACATATCTTTGAATTTCATCGGAAAAACTTTGTTATACAGTACACTAATTATCCATAATATTTACCAAAATAATTGGAAAAATTTACCATACGATCAACAAGCTGTGTCACTGACCATGGTCTGCGGTTAACTGCGCGGACAAGATGCGCAGTAGACGAATACACGTGTTTTTCACGACACAATGCTTCGTACTAACGACAACTGTGGATCGATCTTAAGACATAACCTTTTCCAATAATAGTTTTTATCATTGAAATAAGATCATACTCTTTCTAATCTGAATTATTATATATAATCTTGTCTTTCAAATCATTTCAATTCACTTTCCCATGAAATTTAAAATGTTGTTTTAAAATTTTACTAAGAATAAAATTATTGTCTATTATTTTATAAATAACTATCAATAAATATTAATTTTTAATTAATTATTTATGTTTATTTATTCTTTTTCGATACATATATTATTATTTTGTTTTATATGCTATTTTATATTTCAATCAATTATGATTAAACAAAAATAATAGAAGAAAAATTGAAAAAAAATTTGTATAAAATTTGAATAAAATGAACGAAGAAAATAAATTTTACAATTCTAATTTTGTTCAAAATATATCGTATAATTTTATATGATATAGTATAACGGCATTGACGATAGAATAGAAACGAAGAAAAAGAATATCGAGGACACTGACAATCGTGACGATCACCGATGTAACAAGAATAGCTTGTTCAGAATTCCATGATCGGAACGAAGAAAAGAAATGAATACTGATCAGAGAAGGAGGGAGATGTCTTACTCAATCTTCAAGTGAAAGTAAGCACAGTGTTCGTAAAAAATGATCATTTTTTATGATAGTTTTCTTTACTATACTTTATTATTCTATACTTTCTTACTATTTTCACTTTTATATATATCATATATTTTCACTTTTCACTTTTAATAATAAAAAATATTATAAATAATATAAAAAGATAAAAAATAAAAATGTATTCAAAATTAATTTAAATATATATACTTTATTTAAACATTTAATTATCATTAGAAAAAATATAAAATTTCAAAAATAAAAAAAAACAGCATATTTAAAAAAAAAGAATACTTTTCGTTTTTTTTATCTTCTACTATCAATATAAGAAAAAAGAATTCTGAATAAAGATACGAAATATAAATAAGATATGAAATACGATAAGAAATATTAAAAGATTATGAAAAATTATCAAAAAAGAATAGATAAGTAAAAATATAAAATTTAAGAAGCAAAAATGTTGAATTTTAAATTCATTATGTAATTATGTGTGTAATTATAGAGGATAATGCGAAATTGTTAAACGCATCGACATCGAATTTCATAGGCGATGCACGCAACCTAATTTAATAGTGCCTAGACTGATCGAAACTGCGGACAATTAATTAGCAATGTGTCGGACATTTCGCGAGGAAATCCGACAGGTGGACGCGACGATCTGCTAAGTTACTGATTAGACCTTCTGAACGCGACAGGTGGTTGAAATTTGTCCTCATTTTATCATAAAATAGAAATCCATACATTGTTTCAATCTTATCATTTATGCTTTATAAGATAATATTCATAAACTATGTATACTCTATGTATACTCATGAATATAAATTGTACATTTTCTTATAAATGCAGTGAAGAAAAATTATATAAATTTTGAAATTAAATTATTTGATTATTCTAAAAAAAATTATTCATTAATTATACATTCTTTGGATATTTTTAGATTCTGTTTTGTTCTTTCATGATTATGGAATATATTTAATGGAATATTTATTATTTATGTTTTTAATAATAATGTGTACACCATTTTGCAAGTTTCATTGTTTTATATTAATAAATAATTAACATAAACTAGAAATAAGAAGAAATAAATATATGTTTGAAATTATTTTATTCGTATTAAAAAAAATTTCAAAATATTTTCAAAGTTATTTACTATCAAAGGATTAATAAAGATATTTTTAAAAAAATCAATTAGTTTAAAACAGCTGACTTTTTAATATATTAATATATTATCATTAAATAATAAAAATAACTGTCGAATTTAATATTTCAGATATAAAAGAAAAAATTAAATTTTTTAGCCTATTATAAAAGGATAATATGTTTGTCCAAAAAACGCCAAGAGCAAATATGAAAAGATGATCGCGTCTCTCATAGTTTAAATGTAACGAAACACGCGATTTTCTCTTAGAATTTAAATTTTAAAAACGTCTTTAGTTTTTCGTAACTTCAATATTTCCGCCGTGTACATTTGAAAAAGCGCACACTCCGTAAATTCGCATAGCAATCCTTAAAACATCGTGATGCTTTGGTTGTTTTAAGAATTCTACTCTACACAGATAAAATGATACACGCGCATACATTTTGTTACGCGAATTCTCCTTTGGATATCCCTATAAAATCCACAAACGTACAAAGGGGATAAGAAACGAACTTCTTGATCTACAAATCAGATTTTTGAATGAATATATATTTTACATTGAAATAAATTGATATAGAAAAAAAAGATTTGAATAAATTTACTTCTTTGATGAAATGAATTGCTGAATTGATTAAATGATTAATATCATATTTAACAATTTTTAATCTATGAGAAAATTACAATTTTATAATTACAATTATAATTACAAAAAGAGAATTTGAAAAAAATATGATATGAAAATTATTAATTAAAATATTTAATTATTTCAGAAGAATATAAATAATAATATGAAAGTAATTATAATATTATTTCCTTTAATTCTTGTTTTATTTAATTAATATTATTGAATTAATTGGAATATTTATAGAAGACTATTTATAATACTAAATTTTTTATATTTTTATTTATTATCTTCATTTTCCAAAATGAAAATTTCTGTCATATATTATCGATTTTTTGTTCGTTATTTAAGCAATATTAATATATAAATAAATATGAATATGCATATATTTTTAATTTTGCAATTTGCAATAATATTTTATATTATAAAATAATAAAAAATTTGTAATATTATTTTATATATATTATATATTTTTTAATTAACGTATTTTTTAATTTTAAACGTATATACAGAATTTAATTTTAGAAATATTATGTCATTTATTATGCTATATAATTTAGAAAAATTTTATAAATATCATAGTTGTCAATAAAACGTCTTCTTCATGTTTTTGTTTGCATTCATTTTATTTTTAGATAAAATATATAAAAATTAAAATTTAAAATATATAAAACATTAAAACTGCTAGTGATATCAAAAATAAAGAGAAATATTTTAGATTAGAATTATTTAAAATTAACAATGATTGTTGAAATTTATTATCAATATATTTTGTAAAAATTATAAAGACTGAATAAAATGAGAAATAATTGATATTGAAAAATTTATGAATGAAGAATTTACGAATTACTGAAATTATTTTAATTTTATAAAAATTAAAAAAATTTTTAAGCTAATAAAAATAGAGAAAATGACTTCGTACATCTGATAAGATAAATAGCTCGATTATCGTGAATTTCTCCAATTATTAATCAATCAATTAATTTAAAAATTAGTAAAATAATACGAAGTGATTAAATTACTATATTTTCAAGTATTTAAAACTTAAATCTTTATTTATTTATATAATTATCTGTATATTTTTCATTTCAATAATTTTTTTTTTTAAATATGAAAAATATTTATCGAAAATATGAATGTGCCAAGAATCAAGGATTAATCAGAAACTAATAAATATTTCACTGCATATGATATAAGAAATTACGATTATTAAAAATATTAAATTTCCATATTATATAAAATTATCAATAGATATGTAAAATAACAATTTAAAATAACAATAAAAAAGTATTAAATAAACGCGACATTTTCTTAATAAAAAAAAAAAGTTAGTAATCAACTTATAACATATAAATTTTAATACAAAAAAAAAACAATTAAAAAATATCTTCAAATTATTCAAAAATTCTCTGAAAGCATAAATTAAATATTCATTAAATAAATTATTTACTCTATAATATTGTAATTATTCATTTTTTTTTCCATATAAGAAATTTAAAGAATGGTAAAATATATATACACGATATACACACGATATACACACGATAGTGCTCATTATTAACCAGGCACGACGAACATAAATCATATGTACACTTGTTTTGCGGACAATATTATTGTTCAGGTAGATGCTGTCGCTGTTATCGGACGGCTGATTTGCACGTTACGCCGCAATGGTAAATTCGAGTTATCCGTACGGGCGCATTTAGGGCACAACATGCGCGCGACTTATTTATACTGAATGCAAATTGATATGTGTACATCGAACATTGGGGATATGTACACATGCATGACGTCGGTGATTGGCATCCGATGCGTTCTCTTGCAAGAGCTCGCTTCAATCGGTCGGTCAAAATCCTGGACAATTATGAGCACCGTGCAAATACCTTGACAATCACGGAATATTCCAAAGTATTGCCTCCAATCAACCGAGTTATACCCCGGATATTATGATTAAAAAAAAAATTGGAAAATTTACCAATTTGAATTCATTGCGAATTTTTTCCTTTTTTTTTTTTTCTTTATTAAGATATTATTTTGCAGTTGATAAATAATTTTCGTTTGGATATATGTAAATTTAATTTTAAAATTCTTTATCTAAGATTGATATGATTTTAATTTTAAATTTAACAAAATTGTAAATTTAGAAAAAGAGAGATTAAAAATATTGAGACATTATTTTGTGGTTAATAAATTTTCGTCAGATATATATTTAATTAAAAAAATAGAGATTTTTATAATAATTTATTACTTCATAATTGAGTAATATAAATTTTTGCAGATATACGTTTCACACTGAAAACTTGATATGGCATTCATAATTTATTACCACAAAAAATGCAATGTATTAAACTACAATTCTACAGATATTTTAAATAAAATCATAAATGTTAAAATGTTAAAATAAAATTTTTGAAGAAACAATGATATATATATATGAAATATTTAAACTCAATTATAAATTGCATTTTCGATTTTGAATAATTTGCTAGGATTCATACACATGTTTTGATAACTGTTTAAACATGAAGACATCTCAATCAATGCACTGTTCCAGCGAGGAATGATTTATACGTAGTTCATCTTGATGGATGGATGGATGGCTTATCAAACTTTATTACCGAATATGTGGACGCCATCGAAGTTACCAGATTTCGACATAAATTAGAAAGGACAAGTAATGTGTTCCGATTGAATCGAAATAACAATAATTGACGTTTGACAAATAATTTTCTTCAATGAAAATATGTAAATAATAGAAATTTTTTGTTTTAAATATTCATAAATATATCAATCATTTAATGGCCAAATTTTTGTTATTAATGAATCGATAATAAATGACAAAATTTCGAAGAAACTTAATATATTTGATTTTCTATAATATGAATTCTTTTAAATAAATTGTCAAATTCACTTTCAACTTTTTTTATGTACACTATATTTTATTATATTATTATTTTATTCATTTTTATCGAGTGAAAGAATGCTTACTCTTGAATTTCGATGAATATTAAATGATAATCGCTTTCTTCATGTAAAGATACAATCCATGCAATTCGATAATTTAAATTTAACAATAATAATAACAGTAAAATTATCGAAATCAACATTTTTTAAATAATTATTTACTTCAAGAAACAAATAGCAATAACAAATAAATAACGTTCATCTCTTAATATCCAAAACAAATCTTTATTTTTTAAAAAAGAAATATAAAAAAAATCAAATATCGTCAGTTTTTTTTAAAATTAACAACAATAAAAACAATTCTGATCAAACCATTAATAAAAAAAAATAATTAAAATAATCACATTAGCCAGTACATGTTCCAATATAAAAATAATAAAAGTATGTGTTTTTCTTTCTTTTTTAACAACTGTTGGCTGAATTTGATATAAAAATTACACTTCAAAATTGCACTTCAAAAACTGCACACAAATTTGAGATATATCATATTGTGTCAAAAAAAGGTATTTTTAACAAATACTTGTAGCGAGGATTTTTTTCGTAAAATCAAAACCAATATTTGAAAGTTTTCTACACATTCTAGGTGACTCGAAACATTTATCTCTGCTATTTGAATAATCTTCTTAAACTTTTTTTTATTGCATCTGTTCGTTTTACGAGCAAAAGATTTTATACATAAAAATTTATAGTGAAAATTTGTGGAAATCTCGAGAGCAAATCCAGCATTCTGGTCTTATAAATATTGGATATAAACTCGAAAAGGAAAATTGAAAAATTAATCCACCGTGAAAAAAGTAAGAAATTAAATATTCTATGGAACGGTTCACGAAGATCAAGTTTTCAAGATCTTGATGAAATTATAAAGAAACAAATTTGTAGAATATTATTTAAAAATCTTCAAATCTCCAAATTGACTTTATTTAATAATCAAACATCAATTTAAATCGCTTAAAACTATATGCATAATGAATAATAACGTAAGATTTTAGAATATGTAGAATTTTTTATGATAAATATTAATTTAATAATTAAATAAATAAATAAATAATTAAATAATTAATTAAATAATAGTATCAAAGTTTGAAAAATTCATTCGTGAGATAATTTTTTCACAATTTTTAATATAATTCGAAGAAGAATGCTATAAACTTCCATAACTAATTACTAAAGAATAAAGTTCTAAATTTAACACATATCTCTTTTTACTTCTTTTTTTATTATTTTTTAATAATTCTAATAATTAAAATACTTAAATAATTCTAAATAAATAAATAAATAATTCTAAATACTTCTTAATAAAATAAAATTAATTTTTATTTTAAATAATTTATTAATTAGCATATATTATAAAAAATTATATTGCATTAAAAATATGAAAATAAGTAAATATTCCATCGTATTTTTTAAGTTTTTCATTTCATTTTTGTACTATTGTGAACCAAATACAATAATATAATAAATTTTTGAATGGACATATATGTATAACGAAATAGAGTACACACATATAAAGTATTTTTATCATTTTTTCCCCAATGCTTTACAAATTATATTAGAAATAGAAATGCAATATGTTTTAATTATACAAATATATAAATAATTTAATTATCCAAATACAAGAAATCATCAAACTATCAATACACTGTATCTTCACTGTATATTTCATTTTAATATTTCCAATCTACTAAAAATCTTTTAGAATCAAATAGAATTTCGATATTTTTGTTAAACAACAAGGATTCAAAAATACATATACATATGCTTTTTAAATCATTACTCAAATCGTTCACACAAATTCAAATTAATCATTTCCAAATCGTTCATCAAGCTAAAAGCTCTTCTAAACCGAGACGATCCACGAAATATCAAATCGCTCGTTCCACGATGGCTATCTTGTATGCACGTCCCACGATTATGGCAATGATCTCTGTGTCTCAATCCTAACGCGTAGAAATGCATCGAGGATAATACAAGGATCGCCGCAGCCGGATCCTGCGGGTTTCCTCGCAGTTATAACAGAATATTCGCGCTAGCCCATCGCAATCCTATTCCCCTCTGACAATTCTGCCATTATCTTGTCCATAAATGTGTCCAGGAGAATTCACAGAGAAGCTCTGATATAGTTAGTTCCGTTCGTAGAAACTCTAATGACCGAGTATCAATGTCGTCACCTTAGCGATAATGACAACGGTTAATTACTTTTCAACGAGATCGATGATCCCTTCTCCTTTTGTGTTCACGTGAATCAAAAGTTTTTAGAAATTAATCCGTGCAATGATAAATGAAGATTTTGTATTTTTCCTATTTTTAGGATAATTTTTTAATGGAATATTATTTGAGATATGCTGCTATTCTCTTTATAATTAAATATCTAGTATTTCGAAAAATTTTTTGGTTTATAATTACTTTCATATTCCTCTTTTACTGAGGATAAATTTTATAATTTTTTAAAATTTGTAAATTTTTTAATTTAGAATATTTTTATTGTACAAGGAAAGCAAATTTTTCATGAAAGAATTTTTATTTTTTCAAAATTCTAACCTAATTTTTAGTTTTTTAATTGATGTAATATATTTAATTGATAGCATGCACGAAAAATTTGTAATAATTATTTCAAATAATTGTACAAGATATTGCAATTAAATAAAAATTATGTTTCAATAATAATAATTAAATATCGATGGATAATATTTAATAACACAATAACAAGATTTATGTCAAGATATATATTTTAAAATCATGAAAATTAAAAAAAATCTTCAAATAATTACATTAGTTATATTAATAGAATTTCGAAAAATATTTTAAATAAAATTTTCAAAGTATCTTCCATCGATACAATAATGACATTTTGAATATTTCGCACAACATATCATTACAATATTTTATTTTACTTTGAATGAACAATTCAAATAAGATGATTAAAGTTATTCAGATTTAATTACTTTGAATAATTAAAGCTACTCCTGCTACTCTTTCGCGGAATCAAGGATTGAAAAGTGACACAGATAGTTAGAAATTTAATAAATTTCATAGGGGAAGGAATGCGTACGTACGCTTCGTTTTCCATGAAAAATGTCTCAACATGTCCCAGCAGAGGATTTCGAAACGCATCAAAGGCCTTGATCCTTCAAGCGGATTAATTCGAGGAAAGTTCTCCACGAGTTCCGCGCGTTTCCACTTCCTTCTATTCCGCTCGTTAAAAGATATAGTATCGAAGGCTGAATGTTAAACCGTCTCTCGCATGCAGGAGGTTAACGTGGATTTGGACGAATTACAATTAGCTTAACAGTTGGAACAATCGCCATTTTCATCGATATACGCTTGCATAACTAAGTAGAGATCGCTTCGAGTGATTCGAAACACAAATGGGTAGAAAGGATTGCAAAGAGGAACAAAGAAGATAAAATTAGTATTCCTAATGGAAACTGTCAGCTATGATAAAGAACTTTCCTGTACAACAGTTTTCTGCTCTATGAAAATATCAAGAGATTTTTGAGATAAATAATGACACAGGTGAAAAATAAGATAAAGAATAATGCAATGCACAAAGGAATATGAGACTAAAAGGGATTGTTGGTTGATGTTCCAGATAACTCCTTTGAATAGATAATATTCCATAGTCTATTCGATTTAGCTTTATTTCACAAAGTAGAGCTCATGCGTATTTCTGAAGTATAATCTATTAAAAAATAATATATTTATTATTCGTCAAGATACACGAAAATCTTTTAAGATTCTTATTAATTAAAATTTAAACGGTGTGGAATTAAAAATACAAGAAAAATATTAGACGTTTTAATTTATCATTAAAGCTCTTCTGTAGATCTAACAATATCAATGAATTAACAGATTATAAATTCTAACTAATACATAAATTTATATTCATATTTATAGAGTTAAAGAAATTCTATATAATACTAATAATATATTGAAAAGTTAGTCATTAATAACAATAAATAAATAATACGCAATAATAATCTTTAAAAAAATCAGAGTTAAGTTTGAACTAGATTAAAAATTAATTTATCAAAAATATTAATAATATATTTAAAAAACTAGATTTATCAATATTATCAAAAATAAATAATTAATAATAACAAGAAATTTTAGAAGGTTAGAATTACTAATATGAAATGTATGCATAAATATATACATATATAAATATATAAAATATATTATAACAAATTTTCTATTATACAATTATCTTTGTAAAATTTTAAACATATAAGAAATTTATTATATATCCTGTATATATATATATATATTTATTTTTATATATTTATTATGATATTTCATTTTCTAAGCATTACAAAAATCAATGTTAATTTGCAAAAATTTTTACAATTTTAATAATTACGAAAACCAATTTAAATAATCCGATAATTCTATATATAATCTGATAATACAGATTCTCCAAAATTTATCCATAGAATAGAAGATTATTTCTGGATTTTTAAAGTTATCCGAAAAACCAATTATCCAATAGAAAGATATTCATCCCCTGTCGGACAATTGTTGGATCAGTTAAATTAGGTGATCCATTTAGAAGACTAGAGAATTTAGTCGTTCGATCGGAACGATTTTTCTCAATCGTTAAGCCAAAGTAATTAGCCAAAAGTATGTTAAATCAGTAAGAGTGAAGCAATTTCAATTTATTTCTGTCATGCTCCCCTTCCGCAGGAAGGAATTATATTGTCCGAGGGATCAGTAACTAATTAAAAGTTTCGCCTCTTCCGGCATACCCTGCTCAATCAACGACAAACTAACAAGGGATGTCAGTCTCCTTTATCTAGTCTTAGCTCGATGCAAGAGGCGTATTAGTATTCATTATACTAAGCGAATGGTTTACTCTAAACTGTGATAGAACACACGTATCCCTTAGGAATGACTTGAATCGTTAAATAATTCAAATTCAAGAGGTATCGATTCAAAGATTGTTTGACTTTGATCTCAAAACGAATGTTTAATAGTTAAAAATACATATTAATCGTTTCTTAGAATAATTATTTAAACAATTATAAACGATAAGGATATTTTTCTTTGATTTTTATAATGAATGATATATTTGTACAGTTAATTCATAATTAATCAATAAGAAACAGAGTAAATAAATATAAAATGAAATTGGATATACAATAATATAATATAATAGAATAGAGAAATAAGAATAGAATAATGAAAAGTAAATGAAAAATAGTGCAAACAAAAATTAAATCGAAGCTTGAATATGTTTCTTGCCTTTTTAATAATTTGAATATGAAATATAAAAATCAAAAATATAAATATAAAAATACTTAAAGCAATATATATTTATTAAGTTTCTGCTTGCAAATTTTCTTATATAATGTTTCTTATTATGTGTGTCATCAAGAATCTTTATCCTTTTTCTAGTTTTATAATATAATCCATGGGTTTTAACTTAAACTTTCAATTTTATTTTTACAAACTTCTCATACATATTTGCATACTTATAACGATAATAATCAATATATAATCAAATAAAAATATTTGTTATCAAAGGAAAATTCTAAAAAATCAATCTTTCTCTCTATTTTTTTAAATAAATTTAAAAATAAAATATTACATACATATATTGTACGGTTCTTTTCTTTTAACATATTTTTCAATTTCCAGAAATTGGAAGACAAAAAAGTTTTCTAATAAGAAATGAATAGAGCGTGGTTGTAAATTGTTGCACGTGTAATAAATATCTGGTTGCACACTGAATTCGATAATGTCACAAACACGGCCGACCCGATGTCTTGCGATTTATGGAGTAGTAAAGCCACCCCCTGGACAGAGTTTCCACCCCTGCAAGCCACCCGCTTTAGTTTATGTAGTGACCACAGAGAAGCCAACGCCGTTGCTATGGCAATGGCTTGATGTTGCGTGTAATTTCTGACGTTCCATTATGTTCAACCTGTAATGGCCCTGCTATAAGAATAATTGCAGCATTCTAACATAGTTATAAATTAATCTTTTAATTTTAAATGAATTATCGAACCTTGTAATCTTCGCTTCGCTTCTCTTATTTCATAAAGTTTCATATAACATTGAAGAATATTCCTTTTCATTATATCTTTCATTTTAATGCGTCTCATTGTGTCAATTATGTATGCAACTCTGTTAAGTCTAGAGCATAATTTGGTTTTACGTTAAATCATTTATAAATCTGATTCAAAGATTCGTGAATTTCATTTAATAAGATATGAAAGGAATAATATCACAACTTATTTCAAAGAAATATCGTTTGGATCAAGAATTCCTTCTGCATGCGAATTACTCCCTTAGCCCGATTTCATTTGACTATCATTCATTCAGATGATTTCATTTCAAATCTATTTTAAATTCACTTTCGAATGTTGCAAAAAGAAAAAAATATCGATCATTATATTATTTGTCGAAAAATCCAAAAATCTGGAAAATAGAACAAGATTACGAAAGTAATAATAAATGTTCCAAAAAAGAAAAAAGTTGGAAAATTATTAAAAGAGTTGGAACTTCTTATCATAGATTTTGACTTTGAAATGTATTCAAGGTCAAGATTCTGAATAATTTTTCCTTACATATATTCATTGTTTGATTTTAGTTTTCGAAATATCAATAAAAATATTAATTATTTATTTTATTATATATTAATAATATTTTAATATTTATCTTTTACAAAATCTTGTTAGATATTATATAATTTAAAAGAATCAACTCTAATAATTTTGAATTTGACATACTTTGACTTGATTAGAAGTCATTATTTTTATTGATCAGAAGATTTTAATTATTACTCATTATTTATTTAAATTATTGATAAAAAATGTTTCAATAATTACGCAGTTCTCTGTCCTTTTATAGATTTCATAAAAAATATTAGATTAAATAAAATCTAATTCATAGAAATATGAAACCGAATCTTTATTTTAGATTATCATTAAATTGATATTAAGTAATATAACAATGTATTATAAAACTCTAAATAAAATAATAATTATTGTTATTATCTGATTTAATCTAGCTAAATTAAACTTATATTAAACTTGAGATAATTTAATCTAAACATTAAATCTAACCTAACTAAAATCTAAATTTTAAATCTTAGAAGCATAATATATAATATAAAATATATTTATCTATATCTAATCTTTTTTTTTTATATATATAATATATAATATAATAATCTTCAAAATACAAAGGTCTTTTAATTTAATTTAATTTTATACAAGTTTAAAAAACTTCAAAACTTCGAAGATACGAAATAATTCAAGTAATTTAATTCTCTACTTTATTACTTATAATTTAATTTAATTATATGAATTTAAAAAATAATATTAAATGTACATAAATTGAGAAAGCAAGAAAATTTCAAAAGTTTGAAAAATTGATAAATTTTGAACAAGACAAGTTCAAAATAAATTTGTTAAAAAGTTACAAGATTTGTTAAAAAATAGATTTGTCAAAATTTCGAGAAATTCGAAAATTCAAGCAATCTTGTTCTCGACATTCCAACGAGAAAGTTCTACTCAAACAGGAATCATGGCGCCTCGAAGGTGTCTCTCATTTATATTCTCTGATTTCCGGTTCGATGTCGAGAATAGCACCTCGAGTCGGTGCAATCTGTTCCGCAGGATCCTTTGAGAAGGAGGTTAGGAAGGATCTACTCGATTATCGGGAGTAATTAAATCGACTAGTTGGATTTCCATCCAGTACGCATAATTAGGACTTCGAAATTCGAGCGACGATTAACTCGATTGCTCCTTTCAAAGGATAGGATCTCCGTAGTATTCAAGAGAGAGAAGAAAAGAAAAAGGGAAAAGTGAGAAAAGGAAACGAAAGATATAAAACGTGATTCACACTCTGACACTGGAATCCAGCCATCAACTTTTACCTTCTAGAAAGCTTTCAGAATGTCGCCGTTCCATTTAAAAACATCTTTTGACCTAGTTTCTAGTTTAGAAAAAAAAGAAAAACTCACTTTCGTATCTCGGATATATTTTTTCGTCAAACGAATTACAAAAAAATTAATCCTAGATAATTAGAACGAGCAAATTCAACGATTATCGAGTTCTATAGCACATCGTAATAATCCAAATCGATCAAAGAGGTTAGATTAAGTTTGACCGCTATATTTTTGTGATAGGATTAATTCAAGAATTGTATATTATATATAAATATCTAATAAAACTTAATGTTAATTTCTAATATTAATTATCACAATTTATTTTAGTTTGGATGATAGTAGTAGAACATGTAATCAATTGTAAGAAGAAACACAATGAAAATTATTTGTATAATAAAATAATAATAGAATGATAGAAGACATATTGCTATATGTATATCGATCAATAGAATTAAATTTATTTAATCCATTTCCAGATTAATAGGATTAGATCCTCTAAAGTAACAAAAATTAAGAGGATTATTTTCTTGTAATGAATATATATATAAAAAGCTTAATGAAACGAAAGATCCTATTAAAAATAATAGTAAGAATATTCCATTGTAAAAACTACTAAAATATAAATCTATCAATTAGAATAGAATAAGTTTTTTAATATTGAAAAAGATTTGAATTATTTTTTGAGAAGATAAAAAGATATTACTAAAAGGATTACGTGTAAAAAAAAATTTTTTAAAAGAAAAAAAAAGTAAAAACTGTCTTTACCTGAGCTTGTAATAAAAATTTGAAACATACATTTTGTAGATTTATATCTACAGTATATTTGAGATTTATAGATTTATTTCAGCACATATGTTTCAAAATTTCATCGAAATCAGTTGATGCAGAAACAAACGACAGGAATCGAAAAATGTAAAAAATTTTTAAATTTATTACGAAAATATTTCTCAAAAAAACCTGTCATTTTGGATCATGTCCAAATCCATTTTCAAACATTTTTTTTATATATATTAAACTAATTCTTCTTATAAAAAAATTTAAAACTTTTGATCCAATTTTAAGAAATTTATTATATTTATTATACTTTTAAAAAATAAACTAATATTTTTATCCATTATTGATATAGGTTCAGTCTCTTTATATTTATTTTTATATTTATATTTTTAAAAAATGACAAATAGTTAATAATAATTACGATAAATAATAATAAATGAAACAATCTCTGAAAAATACAGCTTCTGAAACAGTAAAGAAATTCTCTTTGTTATTATTATATTTATATATCTCTTTGTTATTATTATAATTCTTTATTGATCCATTCTTCAAATTAATATGATGATATATCTATCCTTTACATAATTTCGAAATCAAAATATATCTTGTCAGAAATAAAATACTTTTGGCTAATAATACATATATCGAATATTAGAATCGATCATTCTCCTAAACTAATTTTTTCAATGATTACTCAGTCTCGTATCTGAAAAGAAAGGGTTGCAACAAGAGCTGAGAAATACCATTCGAAAATATTGCCGGTGGTCTAAGAATGGCCTCTTTCCTATTTCTCTCCTATTTAAATGGAATTGCTTGGCAAATGTCCCTTCTGAGTTGAAGCTCAAGTAAGTGGCAATATTCCACGCGACCAATCAAAATAAGTCATCATTAACAGCACCTGCGACATCGTCGTCCAATTTCGTTAATCGAGTTCCATTCTACATTGGAAAAATTTGCTCCCCTTCTTCTCGATAGAGTTGGGGATTGGCTATACGATTTTAATATCGCCGGTAGATGCGCGAGAAGCAGGGATGAAAAGGGGACGACCATTTAATAACCATAATCGTCCTGTTTTCAAAACACGGACCATTCAGTAGGTCGATTCAGGAGCGGGCAATTTTCAGGAGGGTGCCGAATAAAAGGCTTAATTGAAAGCAACGAGTATAAAACACGGAGAAAAGGGTTGATTCTACATATGTGGGAAAAAAAGTAATATATTTATCGTTCAAATGTTCGCTTTCGAGAAAATCAGCGAAAGAAAGATTGTTATACTGTGTAAAAATAAGAAAAAGTGTAAAATAAATATTTTTCTTGAAATTCTTGTTTTTAAATATATAATATGATAATTTAAATACAGTATATCTAAAAAATAATCAATAATATATATAATGATAAATTAAATAAATATATAATATGATAATTTAAATACAGAATTACAGTATGTCTGTATCAAATAATCAACAATATAAAAAATGTTAATATATTTAATCAAAACATTTTTAAAAGATTTTAGAGAATAAGATAAATTTGACAATTAATAAAATTTAATATACAAAAATATCGTTTCAGACTTATTTATTAAGTTAATAAACATGATAATTAAAATTTGTATAAAATAGAGACAAAAAGCTCTTATAATTTAATAAATAAGCCTTAACATTCTTTTGTGTTTGATTTGGTATTTCTAGAATCTCCAAAGATGTTTGTCAAATATATCATCCTATGTATAATTTTATTCAACATATTATATATGTACATATATTTTGGGAATGTTACAATTGTTACAATAATGTTACAATAAACAATTGATAAATAACGTTTCCTTTTACAGGAAAACGTAAAAGTAAATTTACACTGTATTTATTCGAATCATAAAATAAAATTTTATAATAACTTTCCAATTAATTTTTTCAATTAATAAAATCCACTTACGTAATCGAGAATTTTTCCGTATTTATAATTCTCAATTCAAATTTGATTTTCTCAAAAATGAATTCCCAAGCAAAAAAAACTCTATCCTTCTTATTTTCGCATTTGGTCCAATCTTCCCCTGTCCTCTATATGTATATTACGTCATAGCAGCAGGTTTCAGAGTAGTAGGGAAGGACCGGTGTCGGGTTGCAATTTCGTGTGACAGGATTGGCTTGGAGTCGCGGACACGACATAATTACCCAAGTTGCCAACAGCACGTGGAACCTCCTTGCCTCCGGAAGACAATGCCAGCCCCTGCTTCCCCTTATGACTTCCGCCTCGCTCCAACCAACCGTACCTGGCCCAACGAGCCTTCACTCTCTACGATGTTAACCACCCCTCGTATCATCGAGCCTGTTACAGTCGCCCAGATTAATTCGTGATTTACCCCAAGAGGATTGATGAGATGCGGAAATCAAGAACAAAAGTATCCATCAGCCGCTTGAGCAGTCAGTTTTTTAATATTTCATCGATTAAGATGGTATTTTGTCCTGTAATGTACTTTAATATTCGTTGAAAAATTAAAATCGTTGAAAAATTAATATTGCGCATTTCTGAATTTTAAAAAATAAATGTGAAATATTTGGAAGAAGAAAAATCTTGTGCAGATGTTGATACTTATTGATTGGAGCTTTGTAGGGGGATAATTAGAATATTTTAAGAGGCAATTAAAGTTACATATTCTTCTCTTTAGATATAATATACTATCTATGATTTTGAAATAGTTGAAACTAAAAATTATAAAAATATAATAATATATATTTAAATAATATATATAATATATTATAAAATATAATAATATAAATTATAACTTCTTAAGAAGTTATAAAAATTATAACTTCTTTTGCGCTATATTTGTTGAAAAAAATAAAGATTTAATTTTAAATTAGATCTACAAAGCTTTCTATTATAAAGTTAAAAAGAGCTTCAAATTTTAATTCACCTTGAATCTTAATAAAATATCAAATATTTTAACTTCAAATGACAGGATATATTTATATTACTTGCAGAACTTTTATGTTTATGAAAATTTAAAAAAAGAAAAAGAATATAAATGATTCATATGATCGTTCATATGATTTTTTTTATTTCATTTCAAAGTTGAAAGAGGTATAGAATTTCAAGTATTTTAACATATCTTGAATTATAAAGTATTAAATCAGACACTATCTGTTATTTTTCAAAACTTTTATGTTAGGAAACTTTTCTTATTTTATTTCCAAATCAAAAGATGTATAAAACTTTAAACATTTTAACATATCTTGAATCATAATAGAATACTAAATAAAATATTTTAACTATATATATATGGCAGAATATTTAAATTATATAAATTTTGGAGCCTAACATGAACCAAACACAATATAGTTTTGTACAGGTTTTCTCTATTCATTATTATTATTTCAAATCGAGTTTTCTCAATTTGCTACAATCTTGTCGAAATAATTTCGCGAAAGCGTGTAGTCTTCTTGCATGCGGTTCTCGCAAATCGATGCGAAAACGTTTCCCTCTGTGTTTCGAGTGTTTGCGCTTCGCGTGGCCGTGCGGGTGCTTTGAACGCTTGGCAAGGCAACGAGGTGTTTAATTAAACAGAACCCCTGTTTGCCGTGCTCTTGTTGTATCTTGGATCGATCGATTGGTCTTCTTTCACGAACGCCTTGTGGAAAATTGATTTGTTGATGGAACGGTTTCCATTTAAATACGAACGTGTCCTGGCTATTGTGATTCGAATTAAATATGAATATTGTGGATTAATTTCTGTAGATTATATTTAGTGTTGAAATTTTTTGTTTGATATAAAGTGATAAAAATTTTTTGTTTGATATAAAGTGATAAAAATAGCAAAAAAAGTAAGCAATTTTAAAGAGAGAGTGATATTTTAAAAGATGTCATAAATTTTATTTTAATACGATCTTGAAAGTTTTGAGAGATCATCGAAATCGCGCAATTGAATTAATATTAAAAATGTTAATAGAAATTTTTAGAAAGCGTTATTTATTATGGAAATGTAAATATCTATTCTTATAAACTTAATATTATTAATAATTTCTTCGTGAAAATTTTTTTCTTGTGAATAAATCTGTAGATAACCTTAATGGATTTACTTGAATATTTATAACCAAGATTTTTTTGAAATTTGGAATCTTACTAAAAAATAAAAACAAGTATCGTTTTTAAAACCATCTTAATGTCTTTTATAATTTAAAAAAATATATAATATTCCTTTAATTTAAGATTTTATTCCCTTAATTGACCTTTTTAATTTTTTTCGAAAACCATAACGATATACAAATTGATAAAAATTTTGAATATATAAAAATTGATAAATATTTATTGAATAAATATTATTATAAATTATTAAAAAAAAACAATTTCTCATGTAAATCAGGATTCAAAAGATCTACGTAGCTTTTAAATTTCTACAATAGTATCGAATAATGAATTCATGACTGCATCCAGAGGCTACATTGCTTCGTACAATTATGCAAACAGAGATACTAACTGCTTAGCATTTTAGATTTTGATAAATCATCCATACTTTGTAATATTCAAAGAGTTTCAGAGTTTAGCTCACCGTCCCTTACGTATGCGTAATTTTCAATTCGTTTGTTCCATCGAAATTTCCTCTATGCCAAGTAATCTCGCTAGTTTCATTCATTTTATGCATCATACTGATGGAAAATGATAATTTCGAAAATCGATGAAAAGAATTAGATCAAATGGATAAAAAATTTTTCTTATTAAAAAATAATCTTTTTTTAAAAAAAAGAAAAAGGAAATTAAATGCTAATAATGTGTTATTAAAATAATGTATTAGTAAAAATATAAATAGTGATTAATAATGATATGATAATAATAATGAATAATAATAATAATAATAATCTAAAGAATATTTGTAAATTTATAAAATCTGTTTACTGTTCAGAAATGAAAATAAAATAAATTGATACGAATAATATGTTATTAAAGTGATGTACGATCAATCTTGAGTAACAGTAAGTAACTTAATTTAACATTTTAAAAATGTTTACGTAATTGAAATTAAAAAATGACGAATAATATATTCTATGTATATATGAATATACAGAATAAAAATAAAATTAAATTCTAAAGAAATAATAGTTAATTTTTTATAAAATCAATAATCTTATTGCTCGAAATTCATTGATATTATTTCCAAAATTTAAATATTCATAATTTTCTTATCAAAAAAAAAAAAATAATAATAATAAAATAAAATGTATAAAAAAAAAATTAAATCAATAATTAAAGAAAATAATAAATATATAAAAATATTTATAAATATTTTAATTAATACTATTGATCAAAAAAAATTTGTTTAAATTATATTAATTTTTTTTATTTCTTTTGTATTACTGTATTAAAATATTATAAGAAATCTCATATTTATATATTCCTTATTAATTTTCACCAAAATATTCTATTATTACAAAAATATCTGTAAGTCTGTAAAATTCATCAAAAAATGAAAAAAAAATTAAATTAGGAATAATAATCTGTTATAAAAATAGTGTGTGTGAATATATTAATGAACTTACGTGGTTTGGTCATCGGCGAACGAAAAAAGTAAAATAATAAATATAAAATATTGTTAAAATAATATAATCATGATTAAACCACGTCAAACACAAACAAATGAACCGTATAAATATTTGATCAGAAATCCCAGAGTTTAAACAACTCAATAATGCTCCAACGAAAAAAGTTCTCATCAGGATGAAAGTTGGCAAGCACATTCCATTGGAAAATTATTCCGTTCAAGTTCTTTTTTTTCTTTAACGAAGCAGCTTTCATAAACAATGTTAAGCAAACTTTAATCCCTCAATTTTTTTGACTACTTTTTTTCACATTCATAATATTTTCGTTTTCCATCAAAGAAACTGAATTTATAATCTGTTTATGAAATTTTTCATAAGCTGCGGATATCTGTCCAAGTGAACATCATTTTGAATATTTTTTTAAATAAATTTTGCTTCGCCAATTTTTTTGTTCAGTTTCATTATTCGTATCTATTCTTAAATACAATTAATCCTCTTATAGCACGATTCCAATAGAGTACAAAAATTACATTATAATTTTTATAATGACTTAATAAATTTATTTATAATGTTATACAATAAAACTTATATAATTAATTAATTTTAAGTTTTTTAATTAATTTTAAAGTTAATTTTAAAGTTTCGTTTCATATAATCGTATTAAATAAAACTTAGAATTATCATCTTTATCATAATAACAATAAACTTATTGTTAATATTTTGATTTGTATTAATTAGATTTCATTTAATAGAATTTCGATACAATACAGAATGAATTAACATGTTTTAGAAAGATTGATTGTATTCCGAATTTTTCTTACTTTGAATCTTTGAATTTATTATGATAATAAAAATATATAATCTTATTTTTAAAAAAAGATATTGATGTCTATGAAATCTCGACAAATATAACCTCAAAAAATTTTGTTTACTTATCATATTAAATAATTTTTTCCTATCACTAACAATATTACATAAGTGATATTTAAAATAATACTCAAGCTATTAAAATATTCCATATAAATAATGTTATAAGAAATTTCCATTAGAAATTTCCAATATCCTCATATCAAATATAAAGTAAGAGATTCAACTTCTATCATCTCAGATTTACATTTACTGATAAAAATTAAAAAAGAATCATTCGCAATTTTTTTTATATTTTTTTATTTCTATTAATTCTTATGCAAACAAATATTTAGAAAAAAACTTATTCTTCACCGATGTATGTTTTCTCCCTATATTAATTTTATTTCCAATTTTGAAAAAATATATATTTTGCAAACGATCAATTTGTTTCTTAATCCATATTAAAATATAAATAATATTAATAATATAAATATAAATCTATTTCAAAAGAACAAAGTAAAACACAAATTCCGCGATTACTTTACATAAATACATAATTAATAGATAATTATACGATTACATAAATACTACCTATTTCTTTTGCTATGTGTCATTGAAGAGCCGATTACGTGGCTATAATTCTAATTCCTTTAATTTCAGAAATACGTCGCTCTAATCGTCTCGTTAATTCCGATGTATCGAACTTTCAACATGTTGATCTTTCGAGTTGTTAACATGGAAAGATAGGAATAGAGCAAGAGAGGATGAAACTTGCCATGAAAACTAGGCTAAAGCGAATGAAAATTCTCATGCATGAAAGATGAAATATAATAACGAAGGATCTCGAAGTTCGTTCAAGCCTATTGCATGATCCTTGCTTTTAAGCATCCCTTCTCTTTCTTTCTTTCCTTTTTTTTCTTTTTTTAGCCATTATTTACGATGAACGTGAATCTGAGATGTGAAATATGATCATGAAATTTCATTTTCCAAGTTTGTTTCGGATCAGAAATTCAATATGGAATCAATGAGCGTAGGATAATAATTGTGAAACGATTCGTTTAACATTGCAATAATTCTTGAATTCTTATTTTTTTGATTTTTTAATTTTAGAAAAAAATGTAACATAAAATTGGAATAAGAAATTAAATATATCGGTAATGATTCTTTCATAATAATGCAAGAATCATAATCATGATTATAATTAAAAACTGAATCTATATTGTAATTATACTTTGTACAATTTATATTAAAATTGTAATATTATATCAAATATGATAATTTACATAAAAATTAATATAATATCTGAAAACTGGAAAGTACAAAAGATACAAAGAAAGCTATTTTAAAATATCAACTTATAAATGCATGTATTTTATCTCCATCTCGCTTCGTCTAACGCGAATTTAAATTAGTACAATTTATAATGAATAAACTACGACAAGACTTTTATATATTATTGTTTTATACGTGGCCTCTGGGATGGAATCTTTAAAATATGTCTCAATATATTAATATCTTGTATTATTATATTTATTTAGCAAACTTCGTTTATAATGAATAAATTTAATATAAATTTTGATGATTTTATTTTAAATTTCTTAAGTGAAACTCCTCCAAATTATAATCTTGTATTAATATGTAAATTCTAAATTTTCTAATTAATTCAGAAGAATTTAATGTATAATATTATGTGCATTATTATCAAATTATAAATTACATTTTTATTGAGTAAAATAGATAATGTGGCAGTTATTACATCCACTCTATTTTTAATAATAAAAGTGACATACTTAAAATTCAAGGACCATTACACGGTTAATCGAGAAAATGATTAAAAACGACTTGGTTTAACACAATAACGAATTAAAAGAACGAGTTTATTTTATTTTCGAGGAATCGAGGAAGCGTAAAATCCATCCGGTTAATCGACAATCCACTGTGTGAATCTCATGGTTGTGCCTGCAAGCAACGAAATTTCGAATTCACGGAAGCGGAAACTACCGGAAAGTACTCCAGTTAAGGAAATGCGGATAGATGCCGAAGTAAAAAAGAAATAATTATTAATTCTATGAAACTTTTTGAAATTTAAAAACTTTCGAGATATCGAAAAAAACAATGTCAAAAACTACTATAATATAAATTTCACAGATTACTTTTATTAGATTGAAAAATTATCATTAGATTATCAATATAATTCATATTATGGTATAAAATATATATATGGTATAATATATAGTAAATATTATAATTTATTTACCATGCCTATAGTTTTTCTTGATTACTAATAGATATATATTAATACATGCATATATTATAATATATAATATAATTTAATAATTCATATTACATATATAAAATGAATATAATACGTATAATATAAAAATTATTTTGCAAAAATATTCTTAATTTACTATATTTGATCGCTATTGTAAAATATCTTAAATGAATTTTTTATCGCAAATTTTCGGATGAAACATTTTGCATTAAAAAAATTTGTAAAATTTTCTCCTTCATAACAATAATGAAAACTGTGACACGAGATATCTCGTGGAATCGAGATATCTCATTCTCGATAGTAAAAACATTGAAAACAGAAAACAGATAAGAATATGAAGATAAGAAGACAAAAGAATTCGCCGATATATTTGTATATACATTGTTCCAAAAATTTTTCTTCTTTTTGCTTTCATTCAAATCTGACGAATATTACATTGTCTTATTAATTTTTTTTATAATATTAGTTAATATAAATTAATATTATAAAGTTATTTATTTATTATAATATTAGAATATTCAGACTATTATTTATTTTTATTTTTCAAAAATTTAATTTAATGTGGAATGTGTATGTGGAATCTTAAAATCTTAAAATCATCTTAATTAGTATTTTATAAATGAGTCAAAGTAGGATCATAAAGTCAAAAGTAGAATTACGAAGCTTTCAAAGAGAAGAAAAAATGAAGAAATTATATTGCAAAAACAAATTTGTTGAGGGAATTTGATATTAAGATAGAGAATCTTATTTCTACATTTATAATACATAATTTTAATAAAATATATAAGAAATAGCATATTACGACTTCTAATTATCAGATCATCTTATTTAAACCGCTATCATTATAATAACTGATTTAGTACGTTTTTCAAAATAATATACTTAAAAACACGATTTATTGATTATGAAACATGATAAAAATATTTTATGCACATTTTCCAAAAAAGAGAGAAGATTATTTATTCCTTTCGAGTCAAGAAATTTTTCCTCGTGTGAATTTAATCTAATCCATTCAAATCGTTTTCAAATGTTATTTAATAGATATACATTTATTGAAAAAAATTAAGAAACAAATTAATTATTCGTATTTTTTTTATATTTCTTATCTCTGTTTAATCTTTATGGAGTTTTATATTAAGAAACAATTAATCGATATTTTTAATTCCGATCTATTTATTTTAGAAGATGAAAAATATAAATATATTCACAAATTTTTCTTTTTTTTTGTTTCTTTTTTTTGTCTAAATGTATATATAATATACATTCTCATATATTGAATTATTTTATATCTTTTCCTCGGATTCTTCTTGCTTGACAATGACAGAATAAACAAATACCAATTTTATTTCAACAAAATTTCGAATTAATTCTGAATTCGATAGCCAAGCAGATCGTTCATCACAGAAAAAGACTCAAGTCTTCTAAAATCCTCTTCCTCGATTCTTGCATCTTTTTCAGCGCGCATGCGTAAAATAGCAGCAACAAAAGACAATGAGATTGAACGTGAAGAATTGTTTCACAGGGGAGGACACTTTTCTCCATCGTGTTCCTCCTCGTCAGGGATACGATGGATGGAGGAGAGGACGTCACAATCGGCTTGACCAGCACAAAGCTTTCGACAAACTCGCGAGGGTGAAGCCGATATCCCAAAGCAAACTGAACACTCAGCGAAACGAGCCTGCCGACGTAATCTCTTCCTACCCTTCGCAGAACGAAAGGAATCGCCCTTCCCTGGCTTCAGTTTTCGGGATACCGTCTGCCCTTCCCCTTCCCCCTTCCTACTCACGAGACATTCGACACACTGGCAGGATCCCCGAGTATCCTCCTCCGTGTTTTCCGGTTCCGTGAAAATTCGCTGACGTACCCGAACTCTAATTAAACATCACCAGTTTTAAGGGGAATTATCGTTAATAGGACATGATTGAAATTGTATCCAATTGTAGAATCAATTGTAGTGGGTTTAGAATTTAGAATTTAGATACAGTTTTATAAATGGTATAACGGTGTTTTTGTATGTTTTTGATGAAAGATGAAATTTATTTGATTAAGGTGATAAGGAAGATATATTATCTCGTTTTGAGGTATTTGTAGTTTTGAAAATTAAGATTTGGATGAGATGATGCTCGCAAGAAATGTAATATTATGTGATTAATGGTGTAGAAGAGATTATATAATTTATTTAGGTCTCAAAAAAGTTTGGAATTCATCTTTCTGATTTTATACTGTTTGTATGAAGTTATCTTGTAAACAAAATGAATTATATTTATTTCGTTTCATCTTGTTTCTATTATGTGAAGTCTTAAGAATTAGATTTCTATTTTTTAGTAGAGATTTTTATGCAACCTTTTACAAAATATATTTTATTTTACATACACTATCTATTATAATATCTTTAATCTCTTTTTTCATTACATTACATTTCATTACTATGATGTCAATGTTTAAATATTTTTACATTTCTAAATTTATTAACAAAAAAATTATATATTTATATTATATATTTCTGAAATTTAAATGATAATGTTAAAACCAAATCACTTCAAATCTGTATCACTTTAAACAAGACTCAATTAAAAAATAATAAATAAAAAAGTCAGAAAATTACAATAAAATATCGATTGAAATATCGATTCAATTACGATATGAATTAAATTTTTCAAAGAATCTTTATCTCTATCTACATTATTCTTAAATTTCTTAGAAATCATTGATCACAATAAATTCAATTAATTTGATTTCATCATAGCCTATAATATATTCCACGATAGGTCCCTTAGCAACATCCTTATTATAAATACTCTCTTTCTTTTCTTGAAAAATTAAGAGTTCTTGAAAGGTTGAAATTTTTATTTCTTTCTTAAAACATAAACGATACAAGACAATACACATATCTCTAAAAAAAAAAAATGGAGAAAAAAATAAGGAAAAAAAAAAATCTCCAAGATTCCAAGAGGTGGGCGAAATCTTTGGATGGTAATGCATCATTGACTTTGAAACGGGAAAAAGGGATGCAGCAAAGTTGGAGAGATGCGCGAAGCCGATGAAGATGAAAAAATAAAGTGGGCCACGATACTCCATTAACCTGATTACTGCCACAGAAGTAACGACCCTTTCTGTGCTCGCGGGTTCCGTGCGACTGCTAAATGTGGACACGGCCTACATTCCAGTTCATTTTTAGATAACGCTTTAAACAGAGATTATCAACCGTGAAACAAAGTCTCATCAAACGCCTCGCGAGCTTTTTCTCCTGTTACCAGGCGCCATGTGCCCAATCCGAGTGATCCTTGACCATTAATCGTGGCCAAATCCTGTGATATCATGTTCAACGATGGCGTTATGTAAAATTAGAAATTATACTATGTGTATTTGAAATTGGATATTTTTCCTTTTTTTTTTTACTATGGTATCTTTTCTAGAATATCATTTTCAAAATTCATAATTAACATTTTTATTTTTTTAATATATTTTAAGTATAACAATTATTTTTGTATTAGTGTTAGTAGAAATTCTTTTTGTAGATTGGATATTAAAATAGTTTCAAATAACAATGAAAATAAAAAGAAAGTTTTTTGAGAGTTAGGCATTATTGATTCTCAAAAGCCAGTTACTTTATTTCAATTATTGTACACTCTTATTGAATATTGTGTTTTGGATATTGTACACACTATATTAGATATTTTATTCCATACATTGTTTGCTTATTATAAACTAAAATTATCTTTTAAATTATGTTTACTTACTACAAATTAGGTTATATTTTATGTTAACATAAAGAAAATATAATAATAAATACATCATAAAAATTTGAGCACTTAGTGTGTGCAATATATATAGGCAAATTTAAAATTAGTTCTAATTCTCATAGATTGTTTAAAAAATTATTAATATTAAATTTATCTTTGAATTAACCGTTTTTCTAATCTATAAATTAGTCTATAAAAATAGTAAATAAAATTGTCTTATTTCTCAATTACATCATTTATTAAAATAATAAAACTACGAAAATTTTTAAAAATTAATATCGAAAATTATAATTAATTGAATATTTATTTTGGAAAAATATAAAAATTGTATATAGGTATGATAATATTGAAAATTGCATTGTTTATATTTACAGAATTGATTGAATATTCAATATTCATATATTAAACAAATTAAAAAAATATTAAAAAATATTCCTATAATGATGAAAACTAAAATTATCTGTACATTTACTTTCTATTCCTACAAATTCATATTGAAAATTCATATTGAAAATAATTCAATGAAATTTTTTCTATTTGACAGAATTAAATATTTATAATAAAGTAATAAAATAAAATATTAAATAAAGTAATAAAAATTGATGAAACAATATCATCGAAAATTCTTCTCCAAAAATGGATATTAGAAATTGAAATTTTTTTTATCTATAAAATTCAATATCTACTGCAATAGCATATCGATCGAAAAAAAAAATAAAACATTTTTGAAACATTGTGAAATTATCTCTATCACGTTTTTAAAAAAAATTCAATCAAAAATTATATTATATTTTTCCTATCTATAAAACTATCAAACACGTTATAGTATAAAAATTAATGAAAAAAATATTGCTCGAAAACGATACCCCTTTCCAGAAACTAATATGTTTCAATTTAAAGTCACACGCTCGATTTAATCAAATTAGTCCAATGCCACGCAAACTTGCATGTTAACGATCAAACATTTAACACGTGATCAATATTGGAATATTAAGAGCACCATAAATTCACAAAATACTTTAGCTGTTCCAATTAAATTTTGTGTTGTCAAATGTAATCACGATGGAAGCTTTAATCCTTTGAAACTATCAATTATCAATCAATTTCATTGAAGATTATTTTAACAGAAGAGTATTTTAATAGAAGAAATAGAAGCATTATTAATCTTTTCAATTCATTATTACTCTTTTAATTCTAATTCTCAAGCAAGAAAATATTTTTTATAAGAAACGAGAATATAAATTAGAGATATCAAAATATCAAAGATAGAAAAAATGTATATTGTTTTATAAATATTTTTCTACCATTAACAAAACAATATATATTAAAACTTAATTTAATTTAATTTAATTTAATATCATTTAATATGTAATAGTGATGATATAACGATGATAGAATTCGTTCGTCAAAAGATCAACAATATTACAATTAATGTATTTTTTTATTTATATAAAGCCTTAGAAATAGAAATTTTCTAGAAGCAAAGCTATTTTTGCAATCGAGACTTTCAAGAATAATATCTGTAATTTTAAAATAAAATATACATTTTCTTTCTTATAGAACCAATCATTTTTATGAAAAATTTTCATAAAATTTATATTAAGATTTTAACGAAGTAATATTTATGGAATTTATTTGTATAAAAGTTTAAACAACTTTTATCATTTTTGTAACAAGTATACTTTGAAAAATCTCCAAAATTCAAAAAAGCGAAACTGAAAATTGAGATATGACTATACCTGAATTATTTACAGAATTGATTGAATATTCAATATTCATTAAATTATTCATTAAACAAATGAAAAAAATATTAAAAAATATTCCTACAATGATGATATATTCTGTTTATTTTTTTTTTTTTGTTAGATCAATTCTATTTGTTTATTTTAATATTTTTATTATATCGTTTAAACGAAGAAAAAGTCATTTAATATAATATTTTATAATATCATCTTTCAATTTTATATTAGAATTACATTTTAAAATTGAGAATGAAAAATTGATAGACAACAAATATTATAATGAAGATAACAATAAGATATCAAATGGATATATTTCTCTTAATTCATTAAATTTAAAATATAAATAAAAATAAAAATTTTTATTTATTTAACGTTTTATTCGTGATTATTGAGAATTGAAAATTAACTTTTGGAAACTTTTATATACATTCTGCATTAATTATCTATCATTCATCCTGTGTCAAAGTATCAAGAACTTCTAAGCAATTTTATTATATGCATACACTTATAAATACACTCAAAAGTATTAGGATAATTCCATTTACACGCACCATCCTGTAGAACCACGAAGAAAACATGGCATTAATCAACGAGTTAATCAACAAGATCTTTCTACAGCACTCAATTTCCACCATAACGTAACACCATGGTAATACGTATGTATTATGCTTGCTACGAAACGGTTGTTTTCCTAATATCCATCTTCATGGTAAATGAGAACAATGCGCCACTCGCACAGTTTCAGACTATATTACGACAAAACCTTGTTCCGTACAAGATTTCCACTTTCCATCCCCATAAATAACATTCATCTCGCAATTAAGGCTCACCTATTCTAATTCGTGAGCTTTATTCCAAAGTCAGTATGATTACACGAGACACGTATATTATCCGGATCCATGTATTCCCTAATCCATGGGCTCAATCTCCACGTACAATTCCTTTTATACCCATTGCTGACTTCCATTTGTGTGGCAATTAATTTTTTCCACCGGTTACCTCACCCACGAGAATTAAACCAGAAATCTCTTCCCGTAATTCTGGCCGAGGTCAGAAAAATCTATTCAACTTTAATACAAGAACTTCCGTCGTTAACAAAGATTTATCTATCTTTTCGAGTTTACTTTCATACCCCTCCTCTTTTATTTGGGAGAGAATGTATATTCTGGAAGAAATATCCATTACGATTGATCGATTGAGTGTCGAACGTGGAATTGGGTATAATTGATTAGATGAAGGATAATTGATAGGGGAACATTAAAAATTTGTTTCTTTGGATTTTGTTTTATCTGGCAAATTGTTTATGCTTTCGTAAAATTTTCAATTTTTCCAAATATTTTATGGATATATAGGAAAGTGATTATTTTCAATAATTTTTATATTATTTATTGTAAAAAAGAGAAAGTATATATTTTGGAAAAAGTGTCCATTTGATTGATTAATTGAGTGTCAAGAATCGAATATAATTGATTAGATGGAGGATAAGTAATACAGATTAATATTTTAGTCTGCCAAATTGTTTATGTTTTAGTAAAATGATCATTTCAAATAATTTCCATATTTTTTATTGTAAAAAAATGTTTTATTTAAAGATTTTATAGTGTGGAGAATTAATATAATTTGATATTATTATTATTATTTTTATAGATGTTTTTTTTAAATAGAATCATATATTTCTTAATAATAAATGCAGACGATCATTCCTTATAAAAATCTATTACGTTATTTATATATAATAAAAATTAATAATTTTTTTAATATAAAAAACGTTTTTAATATAAAAAATAATAATTTAAATCGATTATCTAAAAAATTCATAATTTAAAAAAAAAAATTGATCCATATATGCTTTGTATTATATAATAAGAAATTATTATCTTAATCTACTAATTTAAATTATAAGTTTAATAAATTTCATTTAAATTTGTAATATATAAAATGAAAATGAGATAAAATTATCTCCGCTTCATCTAATGTAAATTTCAATTGCTTATAACTTAATAAATAAACTTCAATTGATATATTTATAAATCAAATTTCTTATGTTTTAGAATCAATTTTGCAAAGATTCCATGATATATTAATCTTATATTACATAAATCATTATTTATCTTTGCGTTCAATAAATGAAAAAAATATTGCCTAATTTTCTTGCAACAACTTTAAATAAAACGAGCTTTTGTAGATTATTTATATTTACAAATTATATCTATAAATAATAAACTACTCTTCATTCATTGTATCACCTATAATATTATTACAAAAAAATTAAATATAAAAATATTTCTTTTACCCTCTCCATACGATCTCAAATAAAGAAAAATCAATCTACGATAAGTACATATCTCTAAAATAATTTACGAATAATTAAAATAATAATACAAAAAAAATTCATTATAAAAACTCACCAAGAGGACTGCGTAGATATCGACGGCAGCGCGCCTGGTGGCAATGATCTCCTAATCGCCTGGCAGCAAGATCTCCCACTTGATGACGCCTCGTTGCAACAAGATGGGGGGTTGGTGCACACGTGGCGCGTAACGACACCTGTGGACGTGGTCGGGAACTCGACCGCAGACGCGCGCACCTTGGGTCGCAACAATGGCGACATCGAGAACCCGCCATCCCTCTGATTAGACGCCGAACTGCTTGAGCTGCTCGAGCCTGGGCTACCACCTAGGCGGCCAGGCGATGCATACGCGAAACCGCGAAGCCGGAAGTGCGACTGATGGTATGGATAGCCGGCAGGTGGTGGTAGCCGATAATGATGATGGAAACCGAGATCTCGCCTCATGTAAGGATCGGTTGGATCGTTGGTGGGCACATAACGGTCGGTGGGCGTGTGCGCGGATGGTGGCACGTATCTATCCACGTATCTGTCCGGGTAGAGGACCTCCGGAGGCGGTTGAGGCACGTATCGTTCCACAGGTGTGTGAGCCGTTGGCGGAACGTAGCTTCCGGTCGCGGTGCTCGATCCATAAGTTCGATCGGTGGACGTGGCGGCTACCGACGTGCCGCAAGACGAGATCGGCGTTATGCGACCAGTGTATCGATCCTTAGGCTTAGGCAGGGACAGATACTTGTCAGCGGCGCGCACAGGCGAGTATCTATCAGTGGCAGAATGAAAACGATCAGGAGTACCGGAGGAAGATGTGAAACGATCCGTGCTAGCGGCAGGGTTCGAGAATCTGTCATAACGGTCCTGGCCGAGTCTGGTATCGAACTGGTCGCCAACAGAATTGCCAACAGTGTAACGATCGCTTCCGTAACTCTGCACGGACTTCGACACCTGAAGATACTTGTCCACGACGCTTGTTTTTGTCGCGGCCTGATAGCCGGAACTTGCTGTACAACTAGTCGTTCCGGTTGTTCCCGAGCGGAGATTCGTATTGGCCATCTCGGGAGTGGGAGAGATGGATGTGAAACGATCGTTGGACGTGGTGGATTGCGTTGCCGTGGTGTTCGTGTAGGAGGAGTGATAACGAGAGACGGTGTCGGTCGAGGAGGAGGATGAGGAGGACGTCGCAGAGAGCAGTCGTTCCGTCGACGATCCCGAAACGACGTACCTGTTAGCCACGTCGTTATTGGCCAGTCTCCCATCGTGTCCTGGTGACGAGCTAACCAAGTAACGATCGTTGGGCACGCAGAATCTGTCGTTCGCCCGTGATTGGCCGCAACGTTGTATCGCGAGATCGTTGAAACGATCAGCTGTGCTGTATCTGGACTGTGTGCCTCCCACTTCCTGGAAACTGGAATATCTATTA
The DNA here is from genome assembly GCF_014066325.1 of Apis laboriosa. NCBI lineage: Eukaryota > Metazoa > Arthropoda > Insecta > Hymenoptera > Apidae > Apis > Apis laboriosa. The sequence goes on from NW_025223092.1 coordinate 1,436,610, forward strand.
AAATCCGTGGGCGCGGGGGATCCAGTCGATCTGTCCGTATACTTCTGACAAACCGTCTCGACGCCACGATCGGTGTACAAACGTCTCTGCTCGTTGCCGTTCGACGACACCTGCAAAGACCTCTCCGTCGACGTGGAGTATCGCTGATGGGAGGCCTCCGGATTGGGCGAATTCGAGAGGAATCTCTCAGCGCTCGACGATATCGTCGAGTAACGATCGTGGTGGATACCTGACGTCGTCTCCTGTCGATGATATCGTTCGTGTACAGGCGAATCGCTGAGATACCTATCGGTCGACTTGCTCGCAAATCTCTCTGGCACTGGGGCGTGTATAGGTGACGAGGAGAGCAAACGGTCCGTAGAAATGGCACCGTATCTCGATGCGGTTGTATCCTTGCCGGTTGTGTATATTCCGTTCCTGTCTCCTTGTAGACCGGCTTGTAGACTTCCCAACACCGGTGACGAGCCGGACAACAAGCGATCACTTGTTCCAGTGTATCGTTGCTGATCCTTGGACTCGTGCATAGAACTCGACGACTGTTGATTGGCCAATAATCGTTCCGCCGAGGAGAATCGCTCCTTAGCTGGCATCGGTGAGGCTGGTGCCGTGCCCCCGCCATATCTGGTGCTTGGAGAACCTGGGGCCAAAATCCTATCAGCAGCAGGATAACCAGCCAGACTCTGGGTCGAGGCGTACTTCTCGCTTGGGCTAGGTGACAAAGGTGGTGGTGGGACGAAACGGTCGTTGGCAGGTGCCGGTGATGGCGGAGAGGGGAACGTCTCGGACGAGAATGGACTGGTCGCGCATCCCGACACCAAAATATTCGTGTTCGCGTATTCGTTGCCTGTGGAGGCATTGACCAGCTCGTTGGCCAGGTGATGGAATCGAAGCTCGGTGGTGGTGGCCGGTTGGAAACGTTCGCTCGGGGCCAAGGACAATCTCTGGTCACCGTGGAGGCTTGTGAGCTCGTTGAAACGTGGAAAACGGTCGACAAGAACGTTTTGCGGCAATGTTTGGCCAGAGTTGCTCGTTCTCCCTGGGGTGAACTGGTGGTGCGCTTGCAAAGAGGGCTGGCCGAATCTCTCTTGGCTCTGATAATGACCGAATCGCTCGCAACTCGACTGTATCGAACGAGTTTCCGCGCACGACTTGGGGAAGTCGTCGATCGTCGGCTTGTCCGTTGATTTATCGTGCCTCTCGATGCCTGACATTCGCTCCCGGACTCCATAATCGACGTGCTCGTTCCCTTGAGAGGATTGATCCGATTGGTAACGATCTTGACTGGCGACGCTCGACACGCTCGTGCGTAGATCGTTCGTTTGCTGTTGTTGCGCTTGCTTGTAACAATCTGAGGAGCTAGTGGAACCGATCTGGGACCCGACACTTCCGCTCGTTCCGCCACTCGATCCTGGAACCGGTGATGACGAGGACCCGTACTGAGGGATCGGATGTTGGTGCAGTAGGAGACGTTCTCTTCGGCCATAGTCGTCGTCTGTCGGCATCCTGGTGGCCCGGGGCCCGCTGTCAGGACATCTGAAATTGTATAATTTGCTGTTAGTAATGAAGTTAACGATGATTTGAAAATATTATTGTATCGATAAACAGAATCTAATCTGTATCAAATTAATTAATTATCTTCTTTTCTGAATCCTAATTTTATTTGTTTTGATTTAACAGATATTTTATCTTTACCCAAAGTATACATTTATTAAATATTTCATTTTTATCGAGATAAATATCGAATATTTTTTCATTTCCTATATAACTTAATTTCAATGCTGATTCAAAAAAAAAATTAATTAAATTTTTAATGCAATATGATACTTAATTAATCCTCTAACAAAGACGCTATCCCAAAGCAGACCGAAGTTATCGAAATCACCGCACCTTTTGTTCGCGTTTAAACCCGTATCCTCCTTTAATGTCTCCATGTAGGTAAAACATAATGCATAATAGAAATATAGCCGGGAGGCAGGTACGAATTGCTTGTTACGTGACGTTAAAACGCGGCCCGTATAATCGATTGCAAATTAATTGGGGCCATGCTCGCTCGCGTTTCGCTCATTGGACCAAACGTGTACGAACGAGTGACGCGTGCGGTCGTTCGTAACCGCTGGCAAGCCTGCAACGAATTGCCAGGAAATACAACGATTTCATCGATCACTGCTTAAATCCTCCTCCCCAAAGAGTATTGAAATATCTGGACCTATCGAACTTTTACAACGCGTTGCATGAATTGGAATGAAAATAAGATTCACGATTCTTTTTTTTTTTTTATCTTATTGATCTTATTATTTATTATCTTATTATCTTATTGATCAATTAAATTAGCTGAATTGTTTGAAAAAGTTTGAAAAATTATTTAGGAGAAAATTTGAAATAATGTGAAAAGAATTGGAAAATTAAAATAAAAAGTTCAATAGTGATCCAGAAATGCTATTTTTTCATTTCTTACATTGTAAATATTACTTCTTTTTTTAAATATAATATAAATGTTTGTTGTTGGAAAAAAAGTATTAATATCTGATAAGAAAAGTGAAAATTTGAAGATATTGGATTGTTTTTTTAATATTTGAAGATATTATTTCATTCAGTGCTGATAAAATGGTATTTCAAGTGAAAAGTTATTTCTCAAATTATATTGAAATATTTATTTGATTTTGTATACATATATTTCAATAATGTATGTTTTTTTGCATGAATTTGAAATTGATTATTAACTGAAATTATTTGAATATTTCTCGCATTATATGTGTAATGAAATTTTAAGAAGTTTTTTATTTTTTGAAATAAAATTCAGATAGTGAATACTTTATGGAAATCATTATTTTTATTAAATAATAGTTATTTCTTAAAAAATTCTTTTTTCTTATCGATAATAAATTCTTTAAAATAATATGTCAATATAAGTTTGCTTTTCTATTAAGAAAAATTTCAATAAAAAAAGATAATTAGATATATTCTATGTGATATATTGAATATATGAATATTTTTGTCACAATTTTCTTTAAGATATCGTTATTACTTTCAGATAAATAAATATTTCTATTTAAAATAAAATATAATTAATAATTGCAATTATTGAATAATAAAATAATTATGTCATTCCTATATAATTATTAATTATATCATTAATTAATAAATATGATATAATTTAGTTGTATGCATGTTATCGATATTTCGAGGATATTCAACATTCCAACTAAATTCCAGTATTTATATCTATTTTTCGTTGACACAACAAATATAACATTTTCTTGTAAAAAAAACAACGTTTTTATGTAGGATTTTTCTATATAATTTTTGAATTTAATGTCCAACTAGTATTTTTCCGAATTTATCACGTCGATGTTTGACAAAAGATGATAATAAATAATCCTTTTCCAATCTTGTCAAATATAAAACAGAATATATCGACTGTCAAAAATGTTGCCAAGTTTCAAAACAATCCAATAAAAGTCAACCGTTATAAGCTCGTTAAATATATTCGAAATATGTTTCAAACGTAATGCAATTAAAAAATATGAATATTTAAAAAAATAATATATACATTTTTATTATATTTCACGTGTATTATTAATGATGTAAATAGTAAAAATTATTATATTTCGAATAATTGAATTAATTAATTTAATATAATTTTTCTATCTTTTTGTGGTTTCTTTATTTTTAAATTATAAATATTATTACTAATTATTTATAATAATAATTATATAATAATAAATTACTATGATTCAAACAGACATTACAGTTTTACATTACAATATTAAAAATAAATAAGTAAAATTAAAATTTGAAGAAACATAAAAATTAAATCAATATTAAATTAATTAAATTAGTATTAATATAAAATTAATAAAATAGTTGAATATCTAAAATACGAAAAGAAGAAACAACAAAATATATATTTATATCTGTATATTTATATAGTATAAGTAGAAAGTGTCAATGCATAATCAGACGCTACTATTCTGAAGCACACCTTTATTCAAATTAAATGCTCGTTTATTTCTGAATTAAACTAGAGAATTTCCGCTGATCCAATCAACAAATTTAATAAAACAATAATAAAATTAATAATAATACATCATTATAATATTTTCCATCGAATAAATAAGAAAACAGATTAGCCGGATGATGTTCAATTTTCTCGGTGTCATAATTATTTCAAGTTGTCTTCTTTATAGCGTACTATTCATCAATCTTAATTACGCTTCTATTTAACCAAGCACTCTTTCGAAACGGGGTTTAATTAAAAGATAATTACACTTAGTAATTATAAACTGATCGATGTCCCTTATCTCTAGTTGTTTCCTGCGAAACGATTCTCCTTTAAACATAATTCCAACAATCGACTCGTTAATTCGAAGATATTTGAACAGAATAGGTTGCAGATGATAATCTTACTTAGTATATTAGTGGCACGTTAGAAAAGAGGATACAAAGCTACAATCACACGTGAGTAGAATGAAATGAACTGTATAATTGATCAGACGGAGGAAGATGATGGCTTGATTGAAATGTCGATCATCATTCAGTTTCTGTTATTTGCAAACGTTATTTCGTTTAATCATGAAACAAATGTTTTTTTTTTTTTTAAACGTGTCTCTTATATATCTATCGTTATTTTCTCTAAAGTGGAAAATGTTGTTTTGTTATGACAAATAATGTTTTATTGCAGGCATGACAGTTATTTTTTTTGTCTTTATTTTGATGATAAGATCGAAAGAATTTGAGAAAAAATTACATCTTTTATTCTTTATTCTAAATGATTATTTGAAATATATATGTACATAGAATATTTCGTAATTGAATAAAATACAAGAATATAATTTATAAATAAGAATACAACAAAAATGTTATGATAAAGTTTGATCAGAAATAATTATATTGTAAAATTTTTAATATTTTTGTATATAAAATATATATTATATTTATTAAAATTTTCTTTTTATATTTATAAAAAAAATTCAAAAGTTATTTGAGTACAAGTTTTTATTGATTTGTTTTTAGAATCCACATTTAAAGATGAATAAATTTTTAGAATATTGCATCAAAAAAATAATCTTTGAGAATATTTATCTTTTCTAATATGATAAAAAAAATTTTTTTATCTATAAATTTATCAAAGATAAAAAATATTTTAATATTCAAATATTATACCGGATACATAATTATGGAAATAAAAATTGTATTATTTAAAAACACAACAAAATATTAAATAATTAACAATTAATTTATCTTGAATTCAAAAACTTTTTTACAGACGAATCTAAATCGCATCTAAATTGATTTATGAGATTACAACAATTAAAGTATTTTTTTTCAGGCAATGAGTAATAAAAAATCAAAAAAATACAAAAACTAGATTTTTTCCATTAATTTTCATTTATTATCAACAAATCATATTAATCACGAATTATTAAAAATCCATCGAATAATGAAAAAAATGTGCACAGAAGATGCAAGTACCATTTATCGTGGATATCGCTAATATACGAAATAGAGACGCAGTACGTCTATCAGCGATGGAAGAGTGGAAAAACTTTGCAGAACGTGAAAATGGCACGCGTTGCCGGTGTCGTGAAGATAAAACGCAGCTGTTCCACAAAAGAGCGAACAATTCACGAACCACGTATATATATATCTTTTTTTTATATTTTCCACAAATCGTATAATATCCAGAAATTGAACCAATTCTGAATCTTTTTAATTTTCTTTTTGAAACAAAAATTTAAAAAATCAAAAATTTGAGAAAATATTGCAAAATACAATTAATGGCAATGAGAAAGAAACGCAAGATATCGTATTTTCCATGTTTAAAATTCGATACTGTTAATTAATCTCTTTTTTTCTATTTTAGTTCTCGTGTTAAATATATGCATAATACTAAACAAAGATATTAGCATACTCCAGTTTTTCAAGTAATATTTTTTATAAATATATAGAAGAGATTTTCTCTATAATTTTTTGTTAAAATATTACATTATTACACTTTTAGAGAATGAATTTTAAACTAAATATTATGATTTTATTTTATTTATATATTTTTTTTTGCTAACAATTTTTTATTACTTAACTATTTATTATTTAATAAATATAATGTCTTGATATCTTTATATAATTTCTTAATAGTAATAAATTATGATATATTTATGATATATTTACTTTAGATTTTAAAATTATATTTTTATACAAGAAATTAGAGAGAAAGAAATTTATAAAAAATTGAAAAATCTAAAATATGATAATATTTTGATCAATGTTATATATATAATTTATAATTTATATAATTTTTCAATTTTATAAATATTGATTATTATAATTGATATAATTGATTATTGATAATATTAATTACATCAATAGTTTTTTCTATAAAATATATAATTTTTTCATAATGCTTTTAAAAGACTATTAGATCGAGAATATTTAATAAATTGATATTTTCATGAATTCAAAGAAAATAGTTTATTTCTTAAATGTTATAATGAACACTTTACTTTAAGTATATCTTTGCATATTATATATATTTTTTCATATTTTGCAAATTTTTTTCATTTTGCACTTTATTATTAATATACTTTTTCATATACTTTAAAACTTTTATGAAGATTATTCTCATTTTTAATTTATCATATATATCATATTTAAATTTATCATATTAAAAAAAATAAATAAATATTATAATAAGCATTTTATTTTATTTTAAATATATCTTTATATATTATATACATTTTTGCACATTCAAATTTTTCTGAATATTTATTATAATCCCTATATAATATCTGTTATGAAATATATATATATATATATATATGTATAAATATGAGGAGTTTTTTTTCATAGAAAACTAAAATAATAATAAAGATATCCTTTCATATTGAAATATTTCAAGTATTTGAAAAAAGATTTTGATAATGAAATGAAATACAAAAATATCATAATTATAATCACCATTGTATTAATATTAAAAAAATTATTAATTTTTATTATTCTATTAAAAATTAACTAAATAACCAAAAAAAATTAGATTCCTTTAATATTAAAACAAATTGTCACTCACTAGTGAATTTTTGTTTGAATAAATATAATTATTCATATAATCAAATTTTTCATTCAATAAGAACTAACTCTTTTTAACTACAATTTTTTTTTCATAGAAAAGATATATAATAATATCAAATTTTCCAAACTTAAAAAAATTTCATAAATACAATACAATATTTATAATTATTATATATAATATAACAATTTGGAGCCGTTTTCCTAATCAAACTTCAGCTTCTCATAATTTAATAAATAAGCCTCAACTAACATTTATAACTTGTATACCAATTTTAGTGTTTATTTTGATCTCTAAAATTCACAAATATAAGAACGAATAAATTATCATCCAATTATGCATCCTAAAAAATACTTTTTGCTATATGTTTCATTTTTCTCTCTCTCTACTAATTCAAATACGAGAGTTTCCATAACAATCAAAACTGGTGAATTATTAAAATGAATTAAACAGAAAGGTTTACTCGACCGACGCACGAGCGAATAAGGCATAGAAAATTTCCAACGTGTTAGTCGAATAGTTATGTTTCAGGGGCCTATTTGTTTCTTCCACGTCCGAGAAACCAACCGTGAAGCCAACCCAACACTGGACGACGCTGCAGGCAGTTTTTGCAATTAGCGAGTTCGCCTCGTTGTTTTCATTCTCCTTCCACCCCACCGCGTTCGTTCTCGATCGCTCTTTCACCCAAGGTTCTTCCCGCTTCAAACAGCCGTGGAAACAGTCGTAGCTCGGCGTGTTCTCGAACCGAACATTATTACCAGATGGTTCTCGCGCACTGTTTCCACCCGTTTACTGTACGCAGCTATGCGAAAACATCGGGTCGGATGTTGCATATAGCCGAGCGATTTTTTCCGCCCGTTGCAGCTGACATCGGTAAATTAAGCATTTTGCTTTGCGAAACAATTCAGAGAACAAGGAGCTAACCCTCGGTGCAAATGCTCGGATTATAGAGGCTCGAGACTGCGTTTAGCGTATTTAGAGAGATTATTTCGAAATTTAGCCAAGAGAGATTGCAAGAGACTGTTATTAAGTCTATTCTGCTTTGTGGAGTTCTACTGAAGCGTTACTTTAATCGTGGTATAGCAAAAAGTATCGCGATTAAAATAAGCCGTGTTGCTGATGCAGATAAAAATTATTAGTTTTTTTTTTTTTAGAAAATAGGATATAAAATATAATTAATGTAATGTAAACTTTTATTACTCTTTATTTCATGATTGATAAGATTAAAGTAAAAATAAATATTACTATTTATAATAAATATTATTAATAAATATATATTTGATGATATTAAACATATCATGTTAATTTATTCTTTAATATTTTGGTTTCTTATCCTATTTTATTAAAATTATTTTATTTGTAAATTTTATAATTTTATAAGATTTAAAGAAACAAAAATATTTGTAACATTATATTTCTTCTAATTTTAAAGAAATTTTTTTAATTTGAGGAATTAAATAATACGCTTTATTTATTTATAATATAAATAGTTAACTAGTTAAAATCAATTACAATCATATTATAATAATAATGTTTATTTGTATCTAAAAACATATTATTAAATATCCGATGATTTATGGACGAAAGCATATGTTTAAAAGAAAGAAAAAATTATTTCTTTTTAGGAAGTTTTTATTAATAAATATAATTAATGATTCATTTTTTAATGTAATATTTATATAGTATTATCATTTGATGATATATCAAATGATCATGATGTATCAAAATTTTAAATTCTTTTATTATACAGATTTTTATTTTTATTTTAATTTTAATTTTATTTTTTCAGAATAACAATTAAGGCAAATTGTATTCATATATAAATGATATTTTATCATTTGTAAAATTTTATATTACTTTCAATTTCTTCGAATTTTACTATTTTAATTTTTCATTATGACTTATTTGCGAAATAGTTTTCAATATTATTTAAAGAACCAAATTTTATTGAATTATTTTATTATTTTATTCAACATATAATTATAAACTTATAAATATATATTTTATAATTAATTAATAATTTTAATAATAATATTATTAATCAACAAATTATGAAGGGAATGTAGACATTGAACAACACGCGTTATTACAAAATTATAAAAATATCTAAATATGGATAAATGGAAAAAAAAACAGATTATATTTATCTAACCTCCTAAACCTAATCAAATAATCAGTCAAAAATAATAAATCAAAAATTCATTTTTTCTTTCTTAAAGAATCCTCCCAACAAATTGATAAAACAAAAATCAAATAACCAAAAAAAAAAAAAAAAGAAATTCACATTTATTCGAAATCGATTGCCAGGAGGCAAAGTTATCATTCAGCCATTTATTGCTCACGACGCGACTCAAAAAGAAATTGCTTTCGGATTGAATCTAGATCGATGTTCATTCAATACGTAATCGGGTTGTCGACGCATTATTTCGCCGGACGAGAATCGTTCACGAAAGACTGTCAAATCGGCAACGCGATCACCCTTCCACTCTTCCAACTCCCGTTGGTCGTCCAAAATTTCAGGATCGAGGATGGCGTCAAGCCTCACCATCCATTTCACGAACGTCGAGGAATGACATATTCTCAGGTTCCCTATTGGGAGGCCGAGGTCACACGAGGCGACACACGCGACACGTGTCACGTGCACGTACGCGCGTCAACTGAGGCGTCAACTGCCGGATAAAACCATTTGTCAAATCTCCTTCCACGGAGGACGGGCCTAGATATTCAACGATCCTGGAGTCCCTGGATTTCTACGAATTTTCTTCGTAAACCTTGACGTTATCCAATGGGAAGGGAAAATATCGTCGATGGATGGTGCGTTCCCTGATACGTGTACATGTTTGACAAGGATTCAGAAGTGGCGATACAAGTGTCTTATATGATCAACTACCAACAGAGTTTATATATGTTTTTGACATTATATGTTTGGAAAAAAAGGTTTATGATAGGAGCAGATGTGAAATGTCTTGAACATTGTATATAGTAAAAGCAATAAAAAAGCATTGTTTATAAATACTAATAATAATACTAATAAATATAATAATAATACTAATAATAATATAATAAATATAATAATAATACTAATAATATACTAATAATAATATTAATAATATATTAATAATAATACTAATAAAAATAATAAATACTAATAAATATATATAAATACTATAAAAGTTTATGTATAGATTTATATATAGATTATATTATGTAGAATTCTATAAGAGAATCAATAGAAAACACTATCTATATTTATTATGTTTATTATATTTGTACGATAAAATTTTTTATTAGCAGTATTAGCAAATTTTATATATAAAGATATTTAATAAATACATTGAATGTTCTAATAAGATAAATAGAAAAATATTGTGTAATCAATTATCAATAGAATTTATGTATAATTTAAATATATAAATTGAATAATAAAAATTATGGTACAATTATGTCTTTTATCTTATAATAAAATCTATAAAGAAGCATTATTTTGTATAAAAGGATATTTGAATATCTTTACATGAATATATATTTGTAATGTCAGAATATTTGAAAGCTAAATTATGTAGAGTATCTTTTGTTAGAATCAATAGAAAATCATTCTCATATACGATATGTATATTTTATATAATAATATAAAAATAAAATGTATAATGTAGAAACTTTGAACACTAAAAATTATGATTGATTCAATATCTTTAATTAATAAAAATTGATGTGATTAAATTCTAATAAAAATTATAGTATAGAATACTTGAATATATAATACTTAGAATATTTGAGTATATAAAAATATTTTTAATGTTAGATTTAGAAAGATTTATTATGTAAACTGATAAAACTAAATTTCATTTATTCCTTTAATGGAATCAATGAAAAGATTACATACAACATATGATTAAATAGTTTATATAGTTAACATAAGATATTTAAGTATGTGAATTAGAATATTTGTAATCATAAATAATCATAAATATTTATACATAAAATAAACAAAGAAACATTATCTTATAGTTATTAAATATGTATTATAATTTATATATATTAAATATTTGTGAAATTATTTAATTTATATTAAATTAAAGTTTATAACAGATATAGAATCAAAGAAAAAAAAAATTGTTCTTATATATGTTATATGTTCGTATATAATGAGATTAAAGTTTAGAAATTTCAAATATTACACATTTAACAGAGAAACAGATTCATTAATAGTATACAAATTTGAAGTTATAGAATAGTAATTAACAGATATATTAACCATGAAGGAGTTGGAGATCTTGATTTTACGCAATCCCAACGGATTATATATTCATAGTACTTCCATTTACTATATAAATGGAAACAAAACATAGAAAAAAATGAAAATTATATGTGATAATTTTACTTTTTTTATTTTTTATTTTATTTTTTATATGTAATAATAATAAATAGCTAAAAAAAATATATTCCAAGTATAAAAGATAATTTTGTTCAAAACATAATTAAACAAAAAATAGATTTAATAAGAATTTTCTCGCATTAAAGCCTCAATGTTGCCACAGAAATGTTTTGAAAAACCAGAATAAAAAGTATTTGTCTCCAGCGAATGGAGTTAACGTTCGTTCAGGAAAGAAAACGACGGTTGCAAACGACGAACGTACCTTTCTGTTCGTGATAAGAGCCACCAGGAAATTTGCCACGCAGCGCTATCTCGTGGCCGCTTCTAAGTCGTTTCTTCGACGATGAAAAGAAGCCACGGCCACGAAGGACGTGCAGAAAAAGATGCAAATTTTCCGGGTAACTGCGTCGACGAAAATAACGGGCAAACGACCAGTGCTCGGTTTCATTCTGTTTTAGAGCAGTGAGATCATCGTTCCGCGACCAAGAAATTCGATGGTATTTCTTACCAGCAGCACACTGTTACTTTCCATATTATTTTTATGATTTTAGATCGGTTGCTCTGATGTTTAAAAGCCATGTTTAAGAGATCATTAATTCTGAATGGCGTAGAATAGATCGAGTTAGATTTTTATGAAAATTTCATAAAAGAGTGAAGTTTGGGATTTTATAAATATCTTGAAATTATATTGATGAAAATTATACTGGTTGTGAAAAATTGAATTTTTATTAAATAATATGTTTGTGGAAATTCCGTAAAAGATTAGTCTATAATTAATTTGAAATAATTTGAACTAATATTTGAAATGTGAATAATTTTAATACACTTTCCATTTATAATTTCATTTATTAAATTTTAAATAATATTGTTTTTCTTAAATAAAAAATTTAATAATATTTTTTCCTTAAAATGTTAGTCCAACATTATTAAGTATTTAAGAAATTGGATGTCAGGGTCACCAGTGATTGAGACACTTACTACTGACGCTGTGACAAGTTAAATTAAAAAGCATTTAATTTAAGAAGATAAATTAATTAAATAATAAAATTAATAAAATAATAATGTTCAATATCGTCATTATTATTATAGTAATGTGAAAAATTATAGAATATATTTTAAGCATCATAGTATATTTAATATGTTGAGAAAGCGACCTCCCATTTTTAAACTATTATAACGTTATAAACATTATAAACAACTGATTTTATAAACATATTTATTCTTCGATAGGAGGATAAATAGAATTCTATGTTATGAACATGTTGGACATAGAATATATTAGCGCCAGATAATGTAATTGAAAATTTTATTATGAATTTTTAATAGAAAAAATTATAGAAAAATTAATTTAAATATATACATGCCATTAATTTAATACGTAAATTTATTAATTAAACATTATTTAAACATAATTATAATAAAAATAAAAATAACCATTTAAATAACCATTCATTATTTAATTTTGCCAATTAATACATATATTTCTATATCATGAAATATAATGTATTATTATAACTCATCTGTATTATTAAAATAAAGATAATACAAATGCTACTCAATAAAATATACAAAATCGTTCAGCAATTTGTATTCAAAGTTGAATAAATGAAGAATAAGAATATGAATATTTTTTTTTTCTTCAAATATAGAATTTATTAGAATACAAAGTAGGATTCTAAGTATAAAAAAGAAACTTTAATCTTCGTATAGAAATTCTTAGAATAGTAGAAGAAATGGAGAATATAAACGAAACAGTAAATTAACACAAATAGACATCGAAAAGATAAGATGGAAAATAAATCGATACTTTGATTTCATTTATTATTATTGTGAGTATGATAAAATTTTGATGAAGAAAATTTAAATGAAGAAAGTTTAGAAATAAAACGATAAGAATTCGAATATAAATGAATTTCTGATAAATTTAACAATGTATGATAATATAATAATATAATCTAATATAGTATAATAATATAATATAATAAATTTTAATATAATAATATTGAAATAATTAATAATTATTATTATAATGATATTATAATATATTATTAGTAATTAATAATATATTATTAATGTGCTTTAATATAATAATATTATGAAAAGAAAAAATGAACATGCTTATCGTATAAACATAAAATAACAATAATCAAAAAAAAAATTATAGAGAAATAGAAAAAAAATAGAGAAAAATAGAAATATTGTGAAGAATATATGTGAATATATAATATAGTTAATGAATAATCAATAAATCAGTGTTATTAAAAAAATTTAATAAAATCAAAGAAAGTGAAGTGGTGTTACATAATTAAATTATTGTTATTTTGTTATTTTGTTATTTTAACTATGATTTATAAATATGATATTCATTATATTATTTAATATTTCAGTAATCAAAAATATATTTGCAAAATTATGGGAAAATTGGAAATAAAGAGAAGTTAAGAGAAAATTGGAAAACAGAGTAAAAGTTTTAATTCATAATATAATCGTTATTATTATTTTATTATTGAAAATACTTTTCCATTGAGTTATTTGAAATTTTATATAAAAAAATCTATTTGTATACGATTAACATTCTAACATTCTCTTTCAATATAATCATTTAAATTTAATAAAAATTCTAAATTCATAAAATGAAATAGACTTAATAAAATAAAGAGATGTTGCAAATTTAATCAAGATCATTCAAAGTAATCATTATTAGTATTTAATTATTAATTGTTATTATTATTATTTCAATATTAATTGTATTTATATTATATTATAATTATATATATTATATTATATTATTATTTTATTATTAAAAGCAATTTTCATCATGTTTGAAATTCCAGATAAACAAACTATTTACTTATATATGTAATATATTTTCTTCTTTTATTATATATTAATTGAATCCAACGTAAAATTATCAGAATAAAACAATCAAACAAACAGCGAATTATAATTAACAAAATCGAATTTACATATATTTAATTGTTATTATTATTGTTTTTATTACCAATTATCATATTAAATTATAATATATATTATTTTTGCTTTATTATTAAACTTTTTTATAATTTATTATTAATTTTTTATAATTTATAATTTTCATCGTTTAATATTTAAAATTCTCCACGAAAGAATCTTAAAATCCATAATTTTCATACGCAATTTTGTCTGTTTTCACAAATGTTAAACAATAAAAATTTTACAAAATAAAATAAAATAAAAATGTTTCAATCGAACGGAGAATCATAATCTTGCAATAATCGAATTTACGTCATTCCTTAATTGCCTTAAAACTGATAATTGCTTATTTCCAAAACAGGTCAATGAAAAAACAATACGAGACTAACGAGCAAACAAGAAACAAAGGAACAAGTTGACGTTGGAAAATCGATGATGAAATTACGATTGAAATACACCGAATTCACGATCTAATGACAATGATCGAAATTCTTATCCGTTCATCTTCCAGTACTCGAACGAGCGATCGTTTCGAGTCACTTACCCTCGATTACGAATTGATTAAGTCACCATGCGAGAAATAGACACCGAGCGAATCAAAACACGTGTAACTCAAGTATTATCCAATAACGGAAGCTGTTATACTCCGTGGAACAATGCGCGAAGCGAATCTATCGTCGATTGCGTCGTTTCGAACACGAATTTCCCGCGTTTTACCTCGATCGTGTCCATTTTAGTTTAAACGTTTAATGGTTTTACAGCGCGAAATCTTCACGCTCGAAAAGTAGACGTAATCGTTATTGTTCTGCTACGAATGCGATTTGTACCATTAGAATCGCGGTTGATTCCAATCGGCATTAAATCCTTTAATCGACCGCATGAGGATTTTCGTGGTTAAATTTGCGTGTGAAAATTTCGTGTATCGCGCGTGTGAACTGTATTTCTGATGGGATTTATATAATATTAAAATTGACGAATTTTATATATGTTTTATCAAAGCATTTACGAATATATTTTTAATTAATTTTTTTAGAAATGTGTAATAATATTTTTGAATCATATCAAGAATACTTAGTTATACTATTATTAAAAATTTAGAAATTTAGTTTTTGAATTACAGTTAAATAAAATTTTTTGCTAATATTTTTTGTTAATTACATAGAAAAAATTTTTTTGCATAGAAAAGATTAAATAATTCTAATCTTAATCTTTATTTAACTTATGTAAAATATATAAAACATATATGAGAAATATTGTAAAAATATTTATGTATTTGTATTTGTATTATTATGTATATAAAAAAAACTATAATTTAATTATAAAAAATTAAAATTTGCATTAGATGCAAATGTGTGAAGCTACTATCTCATCCTATCTTTTACCTTAAACTCTTTTTTTATTTTATTAAATTTTAATAAATAAATTTCAATCGACATTATTATATAACAATTTGTATTATATTTATTTTAAAATTAATCCTTTAAAAATATTTTAAATACATTAATATCTTATTCATAATGAAATATATAGTTTTATTGAAGAAAATAAAGAAATTATTAAAATCTTTTGAACTTTTCCATTTTAGAATCAAGCATATACACTGTGATATAAAACTATTTGATTTTATTTAAAATTTTATATAAAATTTTTCTATTATTATTTTAAAGTTATGATTTAGCATAATTGCATGAAATATTCTATATTTTTAACGAAATCTA
Organism: Apis laboriosa; assembly: GCF_014066325.1. Taxonomy (NCBI): domain Eukaryota; kingdom Metazoa; phylum Arthropoda; class Insecta; order Hymenoptera; family Apidae; genus Apis; species Apis laboriosa. The sequence continues at coordinate 1,452,718 of NW_025223092.1, forward strand.
TCTTAAAAATTATCAACAATTAAAAATATCAGTTTAAATTGACGAAAATACGTAGAAAAATTCAATATTTCAATTAGAAAAAAACAGATAAAAAAGTTTCGTATCATTCAGCAATACAAATTCAACTCAACTCATTATATCCCAGAAATATTTATATTATATAAAATATTCGATCACGTTCTCTTGACAGCATTACGTCGAGGCACCCAGCGCTCTATTTATCCGAAACTTTTAGGGTGGAAAATTCACCCCGCTCACCCTTATTTCTGGCAACGAGCCGTTGACAGCTGAGCCGAAGCCATTTACTTTCGTCACGTCAAAGTGTAAGCTCTCTTCCCTCGTTTCCGCATAATGCGGGGTCCAACCATGTTTTCGAATCCACCATCACCAAGACCTATCCTTCCTTTCTGAAAATCCGATGTATCCATGGAAAATAAGGGCATTCGACTCTATTCCATTTTTCCTCGCCTCTGATATTCCATGGACGAGTCCACGGTTCATTGTTGCCCGGTTTTCTTTATTCTAGCAGATAAGTTTTTGCGGGGTTGTTTGCGAGAGTTAAGTTCCGGTGGTATGGGTGTCTCTCTCTCTTGATGGAACTTTGATCGTGATGGAAAATCGAAGAGAGTTCTTATGAAGATCGTAAGGGAGTGTTGGTTCGCGTAAAAGTAACGGAAGATTGATTTTTACGTGGAAAAATTTGCCGTGTTGACGTTATTTGTATCGGATTTTGTATCGAGAATTTCGAGCGAAGTTTAAGTTCTTTCGAAGTAAAATCCTGGACTAACTGGTAATTTTTAGTTTCACTTTTGCGTTCATCGATATTCTTGATTTTTTAAATCAAGAAGATATTTTTTTTTAATATAATTGATGTTCAGTTTTGTATATTTTTACTTATCTTTATATATTATCTTGATATGTATATGTATAAATAATTAATAGCAATTGATATTCACGATGCTATTTTTGGTATATATTATATTTCGACTAATGTATTTAGTTATAACTAAGTGACACGAATTTAATTAATTTCGAACCAATTTAATTGACTTGTTAAACACAAATTTAAAATAACCTAATTTATACGAATATACAGAAGAAGGTTTAATATATATAAACACTTAATATAACTTAAGTAATTATATGAACACAAACTTGAATTCAAGTAATATTATACGTGTAAATACGATCTTACGAGTCAAATAACTTGATATGCTTGAGCATAAACTAGAAATTAACTTGATCTTTATATGAATTAAAAAAAAAAAATAATCTTTATATGAACACTAATATTTAATTTTATTTCTATCAATAAAATGAATTAATTTAACAATAAATAAACACATATATAAAATCAAATAATTTAATTTATAAGAACACGAATCGAGATTAATTTTTCTTAATTTAAAATTTTAAACATGAGAAAGCTTCTTAAAATCTAATCGGATGACGAATATCGATTCACGATTCGATATTTGAAAGTAGAAATTTCATTGAATAGCTGGTGATTGGATATAATGCGATTTATCTCATAAAAACGTTCATTCGCCTCGAATGAAATGCTTTCGAAATAATACGAATATATCTCTATCTGAGGAAATATAAGAATGACAAGGTAAGGGAAATTTAAATGTTAGCGTTATAAATAAATTCTAGCGATCGATGCTTTTTCTTTATCTATTTATTTCTCTTTCTCTATCTATTTCTGATTCGTGATTAATGCTTAATTGGAGATTGATGAAATTGAAACTATATATCTCCTCAACGATATGTGTGTGTGTGTGTGTGTGTGGGTACTATTTAGAATTTTCATCGTATTAATTGTTAACTTAATATTGAATTATGGATTTGTAAATTGTTATTGTTATTATTATTGTTATTTGTAATAAAGATTTATAAAAGGATATAGTCTTGTTTAACATTATATGAACATTAGAAAAATTACGATTTATTTACATCGAATAATTATAAAAATTTCATCAATTGTATTTAATAAAATTTAAATTTGTCTCATTTAAAAAATGGATAGAATATATCCATTTTCATTTTCAAGTTTATCTTTCGAATTATTCATCAATATTTCATCAATTATATTTAATAAAATTAAATTTTATTTGTATAATATATTCTCCTTTATTTTTTAAATCAAATTTATCATTCGAATTTATTAACTTTTTTATTGCATTTCTTATTTTAATATATAAATTAAACGGACTTCATATCAAAATCTTTTAATCAAATTTATTTTCAATGTCACTCAAGTTAGGACATTCAGACAAATATATGAATTTTATGATCGTTCTAAATTTAATATATGCAAATAAATTTTTTATAAAACTCATTAAATCATTTTGAAACATAAACACGAATAAACATGAAGTTCGAATTGCTAATCAATTATCGCTTTTATGAAAGCAAGAATATAGAATTTCAACAGAATTTCAATATTTTCTACATATAACTCAATTACGTCTTTAAATTAATATTAATTTTCAGATTGAATTTCATTTAAAACCAGATTTTTTTTATTTTATTTATTTTTACGTATATTTAAAATTTTAATTTTAACTTTTTGATCTAATAAATGTAATAAAATTTATATTACGTAATAAAAAAATTTAAAAAAATTTAAAAACTTACTTTCAAAACAATAATTATTAAAATAACACCTAAATGCAATTCAAACATTCATAAGATCATTGAACGATTTCCAAATACAAATCTCTCACATAATCCCCTGATTCACGAACACAATTAAATCGCTATAACAGCGGAAGCCACGTGATAAAAATCGAACTAAACGAACCGCAGGGTGCATCAAAATGTCTGTCGGGGCGAGAAACAATTTAAGAATAACACACTCGGTGCATTAATAGCCTTTTCACCAAGTTTTAACGATCGAAGGAGCTCATAAAATCAGGAATTAAAAGGTGGTGGAGGGGAAGACGGCCAAGTATTTAAATGGATTCGATTTGGAGCGAAGCCAGAATGCCGCGGCGGTGGCAACCAGAGCCAAGGGTAGACGATCGTAAAGGATGCAACTCGGTTCGTTGAACGAATTAATAGCAATCTCGAGGAATCGGTCGGCTATTAGACCGTTCGAATACGATTTCCTTGATTGATCGAGGGATACCGGTAAGGGTGACGTTCCTCTGATCCGCGAACAGTTGGGCAAGCTTGCTTGAATAGCCATCGTTGAACGAATCTCTCAGGATTTATTATTATCACCATCCATGGGTCGAGAGCCGATTCTATTTCGGGCGGAGATAAAAGAAATTTTTCGTACGCTTTTCTTTTTCCCAGCTTCTAGTTTTATGAATTGAATGGGAATGGACGAAGAAAAAGAATCGATAAAATAATAGAGCTATATGCGAAAAATAAGTCGATAAATCCAGGTTTTTGCTTTGAAATTTTTTTGTTTTTTTTTTCTTTTTGTAAAACGAAATAATATATTTACGGATTATACGGTATTTTTTGATATCTATGTGATATGGTATTTATAGAAAATCATTAATAGTTTGAAATTTAAAAAGTTAATAGAATTAATATATTAGAGCTTTATGTAAAATAGAAGATATCTATTAAATAGAATTGCTGATTACTGATTATTGAATAATCGTGATTATTATTCAATGTTATTATATATAGAGTTAAAATTTTATACATAATATAAAATAAAATTAGGGAATTAAACGATAACTGGATATCAGATAAACTGTTAATCGTCGAGTTATTGCGCTTAACGTAAACTAAATCCTAATTAGTATTAAAGTCTTTTGAATCAGATGGAGCTTTAGAATTTGATTATTCTAAATAATATACACAGATTATTCAACCGAATTTCTGAGTCGAAATATTAGAAATTAATATTGATTAGAGATAAATAATTTGTTTTCTATATAATTTTATATCATTTAAAGATGAATAGTATGAAGCAAGTAAATTTTCCAATTTCGTTCATTTAAATAAATCTTTAGGAATGAAATACACTTAATTTTTTTCGAATATTAACAATTTACTAAAAATACCAATATATCATAATTGCTTTAAATCAAAACATAAATTTCATTTTCAATCATGTGCATTATACTACAATTAATTACACGAAATGTTTAAATGTCTACGAGCCAATATCACAACAAAAAGATTATTAACGTAATAAAATAACACTTAAACGAAAATAATCGTCCAATTATTATTTAGCAAATTTCCACGAAACCAATTTCCCAAAAACTGATCATCATATTAGTTATACCATCGTGTTCCACCCTTAATTTCGCCCGTTCCTCGTTTCCATCACGTTAAATCAATTAATTGTTCGCCAAATCGACGAATCTCATTTGCAAACATTTCGATCGTACAACAGAGACTTGACTAGATATAACAAGATGTCGATCTATTCATCATGTGCTATGTAAACTGGATACATAGAATCGTCTTGCATTGTAATCATATCATGCACAGAAGAGAAAACATCGGTCCAATTTTCTGAAAATCTTCGCCGACAATATATATCCGTTTCGTTGAAGAGGAGAGGTGGTGGTTAATGAGGACGGAAATAAGAGACGGCAAATTACGACGAGAGCGCGTCGTCGTTGCGGTTATTGGCACGTATCGATTGTATGGCCGATACGTCCGAGGTCGCTTCCTTTTTCCCTGGTTTTGTTGCACGGTTCACGGGTTCCCACGGTCTATGGGTAACGAGCCCGATGGGAAGATAAAAAGTAGAGAGGTGAATCAACCCTTTTACAACGAACGCCCGTAATCCGACTGTAACGAGATACGGACTGGAGGCGAGGACCCGTTTTCATTGGGTCTCGATTAGATTTTCGACACAACTTTCCTTTTTTTTCTTTCTTTCTTTCTTTTGAAAGAATCGTGTACTATTGTCATTTCGTTTCTGGGTTTTAATTTTTTGAATGATTTAGTTTACGAGTAAAAATTATAAAATTATAATAAATATAATAAATGTAATTCAATACAGTTCGGAGCAAAAGTTAATGTGATTTATAAGTGATTAAACGAATAAAACGTAAATTGTATTAAGAAATTCGTGTAATTTAGTGGCAAGAAGATCAAAATAAATACAAATTATGATTCTATTTTATAACTTAATAAAATAAATCTTAATTCATATCTTTATATTAATTTTCACTGATTCACGAATTTATATTAACATTTTGTATTTATATTAACCAATTTTTAGTCAATTTATATGTATTTGTTTATGTAAACTAAATTTAAATTATATATTATATTCTATATATATTCATATATTTATATGATATAAGATTATATATTCAGAATTACATTTTTCCCCATATTTTTTATTATTCGCACATTCTCAGTGATAACAAAAATAAAAACTCTTATTATTTATAAAAGTTAAGATTAATAATATCAATAATCGACATATAAATTTCACATTTTTATAAAAAACATCTCGACTTGCCATAAGTATCGATTTTTATATCAATCTATATCGAATCTCTGTATGATGATTCTTTTTCTTCTTATTAAACATACATTTCCTTTAATTCCACATCTATCAGCTTTTTATTTCGCCTATACCCCACGAAATCCTACATTTACACGCGTTTATAATAATTCCTTCCCATTGACGATAATCAAAAAATCGCGAAAACTAACGATCGAGAATAAACCCCCAGGAGGGTTTATGCCTCCATCTTGAGCAAGCGAAAAGGAAAGATGAATGAAAAATTGTCAGGGCAATTACGACGACTTAAACCAGAACGGAGTAAATCTATGAAAGCCCATGGCTGCTATTAACTCGTCCCAAAAGTCTCTCCCTTGTGTGCAAGAATCCAAACTTATTCGAACGAGGAACCAAGTCCTTTCCTTTCCTCTCCTTTCCTTTTTTTCTTTTTTTTTTTTTTTCTTCCTCTTTCAAAAGAACGCTTCTCGCGTATTCATTATCCCCTTCAGAAACGTACGCGCACCTCTTATCTTTCTCCTTCTTCTCTGGTATAAAACCAGAGGAATGCGGAAACGGAGTATATATACGTATATACGAAGGAAGAGGACCTCGTGTTTGGCAAGGAAGAAGGTTACCTTACGGATGAGATACAGGAAGGGGGAGGCGATTGTCAAGAAATAGGGCCGTTTTAGCGTCGTCCACGAAGGCGTCCTCGTTCCATGCATAACAAAGGAACGTGGCACGGCCCAAGGATAATCTTTCCACGAGGACTATGAGGGTACTTCAACTTTCTTACGGGCCTAGGGAGGAAAATTCTCTCGTAAATTTCTTCAATGGAACGTTGGACGTTACGCGAGCTGACGATCGTTGGAAATGATATTGTAACATTAATCGAGGCGCTTTGAATTCGTAATTGAATATTTTGGAATATATAATTTCTATTTTACTTTTTCTTTTTTTTTTTTTTTGGATACGTTTTGTTTCGTTTTTATATCGAAAAAAATGTGAATGATGGAAGATAAAACAGAAAGAGGTCGATAGAAGAGGTCGAGGTAATTGTGCGGATAAAATATAATTAAGATTGATGTATTTAGTAAGATAATATATTTGATTAAACGATTAAAAATAAACTAATATAATTGAAATATTTTAATGTTTTTCTACATTTTAATGTCTTCTATATTAATATATTATATCCATAAATGATCAGAATTGATTGAGTGCAGATACAATCAATTAAAACGTTATTTTATCAAAATTGTTTTTAATTCAATATCCTTTATAATCTTAAATTACTTATATATAAAAATATCATTATAATAGAAATATTTATTTATATAGCTCATTTTCCGATGGACATTAATAAATCTCAAACAATGTGCAATCATAGCATTAAAAAAAAATTTAATAACTAGCAAATAAAAGTTACTTTTTTCAATTATGAACAACCAACATATTATGTTTAAAATATTTCACTATTACCTCCTTCTCTTCCTATTAAAATTAATCAATCCTTTCTCGAGATTATTCTTTTATCTCTTTCCAAATCCTGGACTGTACATGAAAATTCAAAGACATATCAGACGACCAAATATGAGTTACAGCTTCAAAACTTTCATAACATATTCAGAATTTCGGAAATAGATTATCTATCCATAGTTTATCAAATCATTTGCATTGCAGATAATCATTTCCATCTCGTCTACGGTAGAGCCTCCAAGAGAAATTCCAAAATGGCGGAATGGTAATTCGTAGGATCGGCAGAAGAATCGTGACGACTGACAACGGCCAACAGAGGGCACCAGAGCGGATTTTCTTCACGACATAGCCGTGGAACGATAAAACCGAAACGAGCTTTGTATTGGAAATCGCGTAAATTCCCTCGTAAAATTGCGTTGTGAAGCAGAAGTAACGACGAATCCTGGGGACAGGAACGATAGGTAAAAGAGTGCGAGGACAGTTTTTACAAGAACAAACGTCGACATGCTATAAATTGGGGATCTGTGTCTGGCCATCGAGTATCCATGGGCTAACCTTTCTGATCCGATCTGGACGATATCCTTTTCTCTTTTCGCTGTCGTGAAAGGGAATATGAATTTTGATAAGAGTTTCGATAAGTGGAAAATCTAAAGCTAGCAAAGTTGATTTTTTTATGAGAAAAGTATAAAATATTAAAGTTTTGACGTAGTAATACAGTGATGATGTCCGATTATTTCAAGTTTCGTGATTTATTAATATTGATTATATATCTGATAAATATGCATTTGAATTGACATATTTAACAATATTTGACAAATTCTTCCAATTGTCCAAATGAATCTGTTCCCTTATATCGTTATAATCGTTATAATCGTTATTCTAATATAAAATTCGTGTTTTGATAAGTGGAAAATCTGAGAAAAAAATAAGAGGTAAGAAAAAATTTTTTACAGATTTAAAAAAAAAAAAAAATGAAACGAAGTTTTAAGATGAATATTTAAATTGAAAAACGGTTTATTATATTTAAATTGAAAAAAGATTTATTTTTTACAAAATATTTCTGTTTTTTCAAAATATTGTAATACATTCATATATGTATATATTATTTGTACGTATTTTTGCACTTATATATTATTTCGTGTAATAAATGTTTGAAAATATTTAAAAATTGTTAAATTAACAATATTCTTAATTTTTCTTAATTGATGATTAATTGACGGATTTGATTCTTCTTAACTGATTATTTGAAAAATTGCTTATCGAAATGGATTTGTCTTTCAATTAATTCCAGATAATCAATATTCTACTAAAATACTACTACTAATATAATTTTAATAATTTATCATAATATTATAAAGTATTTCAAACAAAAATTCATTCGAGAAATATCGCAATGTAATCGATTTTTTAAAAAAAATATGAAATAAATTTTTGAAATGAAAATATATAAAAGTAATTTTTTGAGAAATAAAATAAAATATTATAATATTAATATAATTGTAATATTTATTATAATACTGTAAATTTGTATTCAAAAAACTGTTTTCGATCACTGAATTTTATGTAGAAAACGTAATACAAAACGAAATTTTAACTTGAATAATAATGATAATATTATTATTATTATTATATTTATTATAATATTGTAGAGTTTGTGTATCAAAATTTTAGATGAAATTTCAGATTATTTTTCATATTATAAATAAAGTTGACATTTTGTGAAAAAACAAGATAAATATAATGATAATATGATTATAATATTTATATATGATCATATTATGATTATAATATTGTCAATACGGTTGAATACATTTTATTTGAAATGAAAATAAAAAAAGAAAAAAGAAAAATAAAATAAATTTGAAGAATTATTTCCGAATAATTGTCATTTTTAATATAATTTTAAATAATTGTAAATAATAAAAGATAATAATATAATTTTTTTTAAAATGTAAAAAAAAGAAATATTTAAGTAAAAACAAAAAGCTGATTCTAAAAAAAGAAATTTTCAAAAAAAAAGAAATTCTTTATTTCTTTAGTACCTCAAAAAAATATTAAATATTATCAAATAAAATAACAAATATTGAAACAATTATTTGTTTCAAAAATTTTAAAAAATAATCACAAATAAGAACCATAAAAATATTTTGCTTTATATATATATTTAAATTAAATATTTAAATTTTTGTTTTATCTTACATTAGATAATCAAAAATATTCTATTTTTCTTGTAATAAAAAAATGTTTAATAGAATAATGAATTTTATAAAATTCATATTTCAAAATAGAATAATGAATTTTATATTGTTATTTTATAGACTGCAAACGATCATTAAGATTTAAAATTTTATATCTTGGATTAAATTTAAAATTATATATTTCTACACATATCTATTGTGCTCAATTACAACAAAATTTTAGAAAGAATTTTCAAGAAAGTAAATGAAAATTCGTAAATGAAAATGTCTTTTTTAATTCTATTATTCTCTTGAGAATCTACTTCTGAATTATAATTAAAATAAAAGTATTCGACCATTCTTTAAAATAACTTTTTTCAAATTCTATCAAAAAACATGAGTTTTTTTTTAAAAAATACTCTGCATTTACGACAAGCTATTAGAGTTTGTTAGATGTATAAAAAATTTTTTGGAAAAATTGCAATTGATCAGAATTGCGAAAAAAAAAAATTTTTTTTAATTTATATGATTTTGTTATTCAAATCTATAATAAAAAATTAAACAATAAATTTTGTAGATTTATCAATTATTCAAAGCAATCATCTTTAAAATTAAAAATAAAACATATTTTACTTCTCAAAATTTTTATAAAATCATTATCAACAATTTTTTTCTTCAATTAAACAGAATGAAAATACTTAATTCATCGAATAAAAATTTGTTTTCTTCTCTTCTCCATTTCCACAATAAAGGAACGACGAAACTTTCTCGGTTATCCGATAACAAATGAAAAGTTTCAATTTCCTTCTTTTAAAAGAAAGTATCAATATCCCTATCAAGTTCTCTTTTCATCATAAATCAAACTCTCAATTTCTCCATACAGACAGTAGTATGGAACAGAACCGTAAAGTACCCAACATTTATCGATAAAATTCTCTCGCAACACGAATTATATCGTAATTTTTCGTTAAAAAACTAATCAAGTTAATCATTACAACATGGCTAAAGTTGCACCAGAAACTTCTCTCGAAGACAGTCGAAGCATGTACAACATTGAATCGTTTCCAACTTAGTTCACAATTACGAATGCGTGCGCCAAAGACGGTTCCATAAAATCGTATTCGTCCTTCTATATGAAGATATTCTGTGAAGGCTGTCGCCATTAACTGCGGTTACTCTTAGAGGCAAACCGATACGCGGAATACTCTGCATTTACGACAAGCTATTAGAGTGGAAACTACGTTTCTATTTTACTCTCGCTTCGTCTGTGTTCATTGTTTGTTCGTGGAAAGAGTTGAATGATAAAGAGAAGAATTTTTATAGCTTGGATTTTGTGACAGAGATGGAAATATTGATATTGATTGACATTTTAGAAATCTAGTTGAAAATTGGTAATGAACTAATTGTTAATTATATATAAAAATAATAGAATGTTAATTTATATTCATTAGACATCAATTTTGAAGCATCGATTTTAGAGGTTAAAATAAATGTAAAAGTTAGTATACAAAAATTATTGAAAAAGAGTCTTTGTTATATCACAGATCTTTTTTATCTACAACTTTAAATTGCTTATAATTTAATAAATAAGATCAAATATTTTTGTATATTAGTTTTTGTATTTGTTTTGACTTTTAGAATCGAATTTTAAAGATTAACGAAGTATATTAAATATTTTATATATGTTCATGTTCATCTAATTGCAAAAATTCGCAATGGCTGAAATGTTATTAAAATTCCGGAATTTATTCTAATAAAAATAGATAATAAAAAATGGTACGAAGAAATCAGAATAAAATTTTATCTTAATATCGAATATCTTTCTTATTTATGGAAATATTAAAGAATGTTTTCAGATAAAACTTGAATGACTTTAAAGAGATTACTAATTAATTTTTTTACAGTTGGGCGAATAAAGCTTTATTACAAACTTTTATTACATTTGTAAAGCTCAATTTTATTTTTTAAATAGAATTATATGTTTTTTAATGACTTTTTAATGATGAATCGATGTATCTTCTATAGAAAAATAATATTTTCGATATATGTTATAAAATTGAAAAATTATTAATTTAGTAAAAACAAATATAAATCAGTAAAAAATTAATATCTCTTCGTGAAATCATATTTCTAAAATTGGATAAGTGAACTCTATGAATTATGAAAATGTTAAATTAAATTTATTTCAACTATTAATTATGATAATTATGATCTATTAATTTATCTTTATTTGAAAGAACGCCTCTCGTTCTTTATTCGACAATCATTTTTTTTTTTCCTTCTTTCCTTCCGATCTCGAAATACTTTATCGTATTGTTTCGTTGTTCTTCTTAATTGTGTTCCCTTTGATGGAGCTTTCCTTGAATTAACAGGACGTTTACGCGCAGAACAAAAGAGCGCTTTCTTTTTCACCGAAACTTTTCATCGCAGAATTAAATTGCAACACGAAATCGAAAGGAAATTATCGAGAAAAATAGATTTTCCATCGATCATCCCTTTTTTTTTTATCTTTTTTCAGATAACTTTAACTTTATCGTTCCTCGTTCAAATCGTAATATGAGTTTTTTTTAGGAAAAAAAATAAAAGAAAATAAAGTTTCATTGTATTTCATCAATGCAATTTGACATTCGTATAATGTGTAAGCTTAATGAAACATGTTTGATTTAAAATAATAGAAATTACGATTCTCTTGTCCATTTCTCATTTATCAATTTAATGAAAGCTTTTACCATTAACAACACATCTATATAGTTATTATTCGCTAAAAGCAAACATATATTATACAATCTAGAAGCATTTTCCATTTATGTATATTGAACTGTAATAGTTATACAAGCTATTTAAATATTCATGATCATAATTATTATGCACGTACAAACTAAAAATGTTTCATATATTAAGACACTTTCAATTTTGATAATATCGTAACAAAATAATAAATTTAATATTATGATTATTAATTTAATTTAATATTACGATTATTAATTGCATCTTTCGATCATTTATATGATACCAAAAATATGTCCAACTTTCTAAATCTTTTTTATTAAATCTTTTTTATTAAATACAAATAATTCAAAAATATATATATATCATGGTTATTTCTATGATAAATATTCAATATTTTATAATAAAAATAATTATTACATATAAATATATACATCTATAATAATAATGAGATATATAATAATGATAATGAAAGCAATCTAAACTAATTGTTTTGCACAGTATGATGATATTTGAACTGATCAATGCATATAATTTAAAAGTTATCACGGATGCATGTATATATGTATATGGTTATGATGTAAATGGGTTAAAATAGTTTAATTAGAAATTTTTTTCTTAAATTTTATATTTAATTTTCATAATGTCTAATTCTTATATTTATAAGTATTATTAAATAATATGAAATATTATATATTAAAATGTCATAAAAATATTTTATTTTAGTCAAGATTTAGAAACGTTTAATTGTCTCTTGATTTTCTTATAATAGCTATGTTTTTTTTCACAAAATATTGATATTTGATTTCTTTTTATACATTCAGCAATTAATAATATTACATACATATTACAATATTATATTATATTTTTCAAAGTAAGCTTGAAAATGGATTTCATGGAATAATGGAAAAATATTAAACGTAATATAAAACTTCTAAAAAAAGAATAGATGAAAAAACTTTCAGAACGACAATACTTTGGCTTAATTAATTAGTATGTAAAAAATACATAATAAATAGAATGCTGTAGAAATATTTTTTCTAACAACTTTTTAAAATTACTAATTTATTATTTCTATTTTAATTATTTCCTAGACTCATTAAGGATAAAAATAAATAAAACAACAATTGTAAAATACAATTCAAATTCATTCAAACATTTATCATTTTCACAATTCAACAAAAAACAAAAATTACAATTACGTCGATCTATTATCTGAATCAGAAACGTTTAACGAAGTTAGAAAAACCGACAGTAACGAGGCACTGTGTTATATTACTCGGTAAATTACACCGAAAAAGAGGCCAAAAGGGGTAAAAGAATTCGTATTCCACGATTATGGTTGTATCCGTGACGCGCAATCCTTCCATCCGCGCGATTATTAAAGGCACAAGCATCGAGCCTGTGACATGAAATATCGTCAGTGGTCGTATTTCATCGGGGGAAAATAACAGCGAATTCAAATTCGAGCACGAGGATAATTCCCACTGATAGATTTACTTCTGGCTTCCTCCTTGGCCTGCGCGCGTATAATAGCTCGCCGCGTATTAAATCAATGCTGTAGGCGCCATTTATTCCAATGTCGCGGAATGACCCAAGTTTCAATGTATAACCGATTCGAAACGAGGCGTTCAACCGGCAAAATGGCCATCATTAGCGATGCGTCGAGAAAGAATCGATCGATCAATTCGATGGTGTAACGATAAAATCTCGAGTATCGTATTCCAAGCGACGAATATACGTGATATCACCTAAGTAGATCTAAGAAGCATCTATTGCTGTCTCTATACCAATTCTTGAAGTCTTGCAATCGTCTGTACTATTCGACACTTTTTTCTATGCTTTACCGAGTATCGTTTATCAAATATCGATATCTCGGTCACACTCGTTTCTTCTCTTTCTTTGGTTGAATTCACAGAAATCACTGACCACTTAGACTGTCTATATTGAGTATATTCGATTGTTTAGAATATTTAAGTATAGTTATTTGTTTCTATGACCGCCATTTTGGACAATGATGAATGGATTTAAAAGGAAAGATCGAATTTTTTTAAAAGTGGTTTTTCACTATTGGAACAAGGAAATGGCGAGTTTTCTGTGTTTGATTTCGGAATTTGTTGTAAAAGTTGGATCTATATTTGTCGTTTAGCAAATACAAAATGAAATATTCGTCATTTCAAGAGGGAACTACGTATGTGAATTTTAACATCGTTTTATGAATACATAGTGGATGCATAGGGCGTTCTAGGGATTTTTTTACCAATTTTTCTACAATACTCTATCACTATAGTAAAGATTTGACGAATGTTTTATTCTGTTGGTTATATCTGCACTATCTTTAATATTCATATGTTTTATTTATTTCTTCGATTTTTTCTTTTATTATTGGAAATCCTTTTTTCTTTTGATGCTTTATGCAATGGATTTAATTATCTAATTCCTTTTCTTTTTCCTATTGCATTACTATTGAAATTCCTTTTATATAATTCTCCTTTATTTATTTATTACAGAATTTTTTTTATATAGTTTTTCTTTATTTTGATTTATTTATTGCTGGAATTCTTTTTCTAATGTTTTTGTCGTTTTATTGTCAAAATATATTATTTTAATATCCATATTTTATCTTAGAAATTTAAAATTAGTAGAATATTTTATAATTTATATTTATTTTGTTTTTTATTTTTGAAATGATTCTTATAGCATCTAATTTAATGTATTTTAATGTAATTTAATGTATTGTTGAAATTCTTTATTTTAATATTCATATTTTAACTTTTAATTCCTGGAAATTTTTTTATAATTTCTTTTGTCTTTTTGTTAATTCTGAAATTTCTTTTTTCGTCCGTATTGCTTTATTTCTAAAATTTCTTATTATATTTGCGTATTTTATCTCTGCTGCAATTCTCTTATTATTGTAAAAATTCTAAAGACTAACTAAAAAAATTTTACAAGTTCTATATTAACGAATAACTTAAACAATTATAGAAGAGGAAAATTAATAAATAAAAGTTTGAAGTTATTATATATTGGCTATATTTTATAAATATATATTCTATATATCTTCAAATATAAATTCTAATTGTAAGAACAAGATTAATTTTCATTTAGATTTCTATGCCATTTTTTTAAATAATAGCACCATTATTCTCATTTATTCAGTCATGCACATATTCATTTAATGCACACTTGATGAAAGATTATCACTCTAAATTTGCATAAATAAATAGTTTATTCAAACGAATATAAAAAGTGTCAATATCAATCAATGTCATTTTTATCTTCTATCTATCATTATAACAATTTAATATGTTGAAGATTCTATACACTCTTTAAATGAGCCTATTAATAATATATAATAAATACTATTTAGTATGAAAAAAAACTTATTCCAATTGTAGAAGTCAAATTTCTTTCAATAGTACTTACTTTTTTTATCTACATATAAAGATATTTTAGATAAATATTCCAAAAAATTTTGAGAATTCAATCTCTTATAATTTATAATAAGAGTTATAGTTGTATAAATAGTTTTGACAAAAAATAATTAATCAAGAAAAATAAATTAAACGTTGACAATATACATTTTATAAAAATAATCCGTACCATAACCAAAGAAATATTTTTGGTGTATATTGAATAAAGTTATATTGCACGTATAGCTAAATAAATAATCCAATAATCATATCAAATATACAAATAGCATTCGTGTATTATTTTAATCCTTGAAACGAGTTATTTTTAACAATATCTTAAATAATTTATCCATTTATTCTAATTTAAATATATGATATTTAATATATTCACAGGATACTTTTAAAAATTAAATCAATTCTAAAGACCAATTTCTATATACTTTGTCTCCATCTCGCTTCATTAATTTAACATCTTTTAAAATCGATTCTCTAAAGATTTCCACGAATATATTAACACACATGTATGTACACATTCCAATTCATCCATTATCTTCACGAAAGAAATCTAAACGACAGAAAAGCGTCCTAACAATATCACCAACCCTTCACTCTCCCTAACCTCCTTCGAATAACATCATTATAATCCACTAAACCAGCTATCGTGCCCGAAAGGACTGGATAAAAGCTCAGGGTAATCATCGACCCGACTTCCTTTCGTGTTATCTCGCCGTTTTAGCGCTGCTAAGAATCAGGACCACGGAGGCGATCACCGTTAATGGATTCTCCATCCTCTAGGATGCTCTGAAGAGGGAGAGAGAGAGGAGGGGGGGAATAACCGTGTCCAAATTAATATGCCGATGAAAAATAGTGACACTAATTCAGGACCTCCATAAATCTCGAGCCATCGTCGGAATCGGTATTTATGGGGATCGATAAATAATAAGAAAGTATAATAAGTGACACGCCCATGGGCTTCATCGCCGATTGCTCCCAGTCTCCTCGATAAATTCACGTCCCCTCTCGAAGAGGTGGAACGACATCCAACGATTCTCGACCCCATCGTGCTTACCCAACTACACATCTTCGGCAAGGGGAAGCTTTTTACAATCGAGCTTCCGATCAAAAGTCCAGAGAATGTATTATGGGAGAGAGATATCTAAAAATATTGATGGGGACTCCTAAATGTTGCTTCCAATTCGAGAACTTTTTTTTGTAAGGAAATTGTAGAGGGTGGAGGGGATATTGAGGATCATTACTTGCTCATTTTTAAATTGGTTGGAGAAGATTTTTTTCGGAGAGTAATGAACGTGATTCGAAGTTTGCAAAATGGGATTTTTTTTTTTGATGTTAATAATATGTTTGAAAGGATTTGACGAGATTATTAGAGATGTCGTGTTAGTCGTTAAGAGATGAAATTTTATGAAGATAATGTAGTATTATAATAATTGAAATATTTAAAAGAGATTCATTTTATAATTTAAATAAAAAATATTATATTATAATGAATATATACGTTGTAATTGATTTATATTTAATTTTGATGAATTGGGATGAGAGCAATTGGTTCAAGCATCGTACATATTGAAATGTTCTTTAATAATATCTTTTTTCTTCAATAAAACAATATTTATATTTTATTGATAATAAATAGATTAATGATTTGGTTTTTATTTTAATTTAATTATATTAACGATTAAGATTAGTAAATACATCGATATTTTGAAGATAACAATGATAATTCTTAAAATATTTTTATTTATTTTAATTTGTATTAAATATTTATGTAAAAAATAATTCTTTTAAAAATCATTTCTTAATCATTTTAAAAGAAAATATATCAAATGATAATAAATAAAAAGAAAATATAAATAAATAAATAAATCTATTAAATAAATAATTTATAAATCTTACGATTACTTTTTAAACTGAAGATTTTATCACATATAACTAATTAAACTTAAATGACAAAATTGCAATTTCTATTTCAAATTCGAAATTTAAGATTCAGTGCAATATATCAAAATTCTACACGAAAATATATCTTGTAATAATACAGAATATGTACTTTGGAATTTGTTTGGAAAATGTCATATAACTCGCCAAGTTATCTTATACATGTTATGCATTTCGTTATATCTAGTACCTTTGTTGCATTATTGACAAATAAACTGGATATTCTTTCGAATATTAAAATTTGTTATTAAGATTATATGTAAAAGTGTTATTATTTTATATATGTTTAATTATACTTATTTTAAAATACTCATTTTAATTCTTATTTGAATATTATACTTTATTCATTATTCTTGATATAATTCGATATAATTTTTTATCGAAAAATAAATGAATTTATTCATGCTTTGTTGATAGCATATAGCTAACACTGCCCTTGCAGTTCGATTATACATTCAATGATTGGCCAATATCTTTTGTTAATTAAAATTAACAAAAATTTCAAAAATTTTCAGTTAACGGATTTCAATATTTTTGGTACACTTTATATATTACTATATATTTTATACTTGTACATTTTAATTTTACAATACAGTAACAAAAATAAATATTTTATCGAGGTTAAAAAGTTAAGATTCCAAGGAATTCAATCAATCGAAACTTCGAACAAAAATATCATCAAACATCCTATCAATCTTTAACACTACTAAAAAATTCGCATAAATTTTAAAAATCCTCTTCCTTCTTAAACATAATTTCGATCGAGATTGCACGAAAAGAATCGGAAGGTCGTTCGAATGGAAGAATTAATGAACGGTGATAAATAATATGGAACAATGGTCGACCTAGTTTATCAGGAGGCGGGCAACGCAACTCCATAATAGAGAGAATACGCGATACGTATGCCTTAGTACAGTTACACGGTCAACAAATAAAATGTTATGGCCCTTTCGCGTCCCCGAACGACCTACTTTTCAGCATGCCAGTTATTACTCCTCGAACGGCCTGTGGGGAGGGGGCAGGGCATCTCAAAAACACTTTTCCCGCCCTCGTTTGCATGAAGCGGAAACAACCCTGCCGTATCTCATAAATATATCATTTTTCTTCCATCGTCATCGCGGTTGCCGCGCTTTTTACCACCCTCACCGTTATAGTATTTCCTCGCGCGCTGTTAATCCCGCCATTAACAATTGTGCGCGCGGAAAAGTGATTTGAGAGTGGCGAAAAGCTATATAGAGATTCCTGCCTATCCTCTTGGCGAAGATTTACTTACGAATTCGTGTATATATAAATAAAATAGGGGGAGAGGTTTCTTGGTGAAGGAAAATTCCATCCTTACCGACCGAGAAGATTTTCCTACCGGGATTTGCATATGTAAATGCGCGGCAAGGGTGGGTTTATGATATTGCGTTTCATCGATTGTCTCGTTTATAAAAGTTGCAGAGATTGAGTTGCAGTAGGGTGATGAATTTATTTCATCCGTTGAAGGGGATGATTTTTTGCGATTCATCTTTCGTAGGAAGAAATTATGTCAGGTTTCGCTAAAATTGAATCGTCGATTATTTGTTACGTTGGAAATCAAATATTTTTATAAAGTGTCAGTTTTCAAGTTGTAAATTAAGTTTTGAATTTGCAAGGATTTTATTTTGTTTTATTCATTATAGATTCTTTTGTGATTGTAATGGAAAATTATTAAAATTCTATAATTTATCTCAATTTATATATTAAAATTGTTTCAAGCTTATATTTTATTTTATTTTATTCGTTATAGACGTTTTTTTGTTCAAGAACAATATTAAGATATTAAGATTTCGATGAAAAAATGATAGAACAAATAAATTTTCTCCTGAAAAATTTATTAATGAAAGAAAAAAAATTAATTTATGAAAAATACTAAAATTTTAGGTACACAAAGTCATTTTTGAAACGATATTTATTATTTTATTTTGAAACGGTATAACAACATATAGCACATAAATCAACCATTGCAATCATTGTCAATATAGTTTAGTGCTAGAAAAGCCTCGTAAGATTTGTCAGAATAGATTTTTGTATTTTGCGCCATTCACAATCAGATAATCGAGAAAATGGGGTTACCGTATATTTAATAATATACTCCATTTTTTTTTCTCTTGATTTTTATTTCTTAATTTAAATATTTACTTTACAACATAATTCAATCTTTTTTTTTATCATATTGATTCATCACTGGAAAAATAATTCCAGAAAGTAGTTCTCTATCCATATTTATTGATCTCTTTCTTTCTCTTTTATATTCATTTTATATTCACTATCCATAATATTCCATCATATACATTTCAATATCTGAAATTCATATTTCCAATATCTCGTTCAGGATACATCACTCTTGACCAATTAGAATCAAGTGATTCTTCATCATAGACATGTCTGTATGTATTGCAAACTAACAATGGATTATTTATACATCTCATGATTCGATAAAATATGATGAGACCACGAGACCACGTGTAATTATTTCGAATTTTTGTTCTATATATAATATAACCAATATGTTTATCATTTTATCCAAATTATTTACAAATTTTTTTTTAATTCACATCAAAGATAATTATAAAATTAATTTTTATATGTATATCATTAAGACAATTGTACAATTTTTATAATAAAACATTCATCTTTTGTACAAGAAAAGATGTACTTATTTTAAATATTTTACGTTTAAATATTTTACTATGTATATTTAAATATTTTACTATAATTTTATACCTTTATATTAATCTCTATGTGATTTACATTATAAATAAAAAATATATAGAATTATAAATTAGATGAATTTATACGTCATATTAATTACGATTAATTAATAATTAAAACATAATAAAAGTCAGAATTTATTGGACAATTTAAAGTTGAATTATCTTCTTTAACACATTTCAATCGCAATCATCAGAGAATTGAGAAAATGAAAAGAAAGTTGGCGTGATAAAAATGTCCTCGACATCGTGTAAAAGCCGGCCGAAATCGATAATTCCCACCAGAAAAAGATTTTATTCCATCGTTAAAATCACAAATTCTTCAGATCGGTGCCGCTAATTCCTCGATAAACACTCCTTCCAGTATTTAGGACGACTATTAATATCGTTTCTGCGTTGACTATGGGACTAAACGTGGCATTGATAGATCGACCACGATCCCTATCTTGCTAAAGAAAGGCGACCAAACCGTGCAACTGCTGTCCCGGCAACTATGTATGACCTAGTATTTATGCACGCCCACAATCCCCCGCGATAGTCATTCTTCTCTCCCATTTCACAGCTTTCTTTTGTTTTTTAATATCCAGCAGGGTGAAGGACGAAGGAAAATTACGCTGAAAATCTTCCCTCTACCCTCTTTACTTTCGTTTCGCTTCCTCGCAATCACCGGAAACCCGAGGATTTCTCCGAGTCTTCCGGCTGGCCTATTCTGGAAAACGTAATCGCAGACGATCCTCTTGCGTGCGATTTCCTTCTCCATTTCCCCGGATGAATCGTGTTACGCTTTTACTGGCTTCCATTAACTTTTTTTTTTCTTTTTTTTTATGTTCATTAATGTTGTAAGTTGAGATCGTAAGAATAAATTCAAAATTAAATATAGGAATTTTTAATAATAGATATTGAATATGGAATATTTGAAAGTTAAATTACTAAGAATTTTTAATAAGAGAAATAATTTATTGAAGAAATTAGAGAAATTAGAATTAAAAAATATCAAATAATGATAATTATATTTTTAATAATATGTTACTGCAGGAAATAAATCGTAGCTTTCAATAATTTTTTTCTAAATTCAATTTTTAATTTAATTTAATTTGTCGATATAACGATTTAAAAAAATGAATTCAAAAAATATTCATTTATATATTATTTTATATTAAATGGATATCATTGTAATTATTATTTAAAAATGTATAGATGATTTGCAAATGTATATTGCAAATGCATAAACTGTATCAGATTTTATTTTGATTAATAAATAATTATTTATATATCTATGTATTATTTATATATCTATGTTATTTATATATCTTAGTAATAATAAATTATATTCATTGTAAATAAAATTAAGCAACTTTAATATAATAATTTTTATTCAAATATTAAGAATTCTTCGATACAAATTATACAATTTTATCACCAAGTATATTTTAATATTTAAGACAAAAATCGAGATCTCTCCATTTTGAAAGTCAAATATCAATCGACCTAAATGTGATTACATTGACCGCAACATTTGACTTTACTATTTCGAAGAAACAATCGTCCTAAGTGCAACCGTGTCTTAAACGTTCGGCATTACGAGACAAGAATCGACAGTGTTATATTTAACGAAATGATTTAAATATCTGATTTTATATATTCAACAAAAATTTGAAATCATTTTTCCAATTGTAACTTCCAATTTTTTTAATCTAATTTTTGCTTCGATTTTTTAATTTATGCAATACGTTACAATTTCAAACTTTTAACTATATAATAAATAATTAAATAAATCTAAATCCAAATTTTCTACAAAAAAATCGAAAGCAATAATAATTAATACATAAATGATAATCTTTCAAGATTACAATATTCTAACCTAACTTTTGCTTCAGTTTCTTAATTCGTGAAACAATTATTACTTTTTATCATTATTGTGCAAAAATTTACAATATTTAATCCAATACAATATTTAAATCCAAATTCTCTAGAAAAAATCAAATTCTCTAGAAAAAACGCAGACTACATCACCACCTGTTTTGAATCATTCATAATTTTTTTTTATAATGAAATGTTTTATTTATATCTTTCTCGAAAATAATAATGACAACATCTCACATCGAATTCCTTTATCGCGTTGCATCGTGACAGCCATGAAACCCTCGAAACACCCTCTAAGAAAAGAATGGAAAACCAAGGGGTCGAAAGCTCATCGACCGCTAGGTGGTGGCCATCCTAAATTTCCAGAACGACCATGGGAACAGGTTCGAACGGCGGCCAAGAGGGGCTAAAAAGAACGTAAAATTTATACAGCCGCCACAAGGGTGGGCCACGGAGGAGGGGTTGTACTAGTATCTTCGTAAATCAAACTGGCGATAAAAGAAGCGGAGGGGGAAAAATAACGCATAAGCCGGTTCCGTTTTAATTATCTTTGGAATTAATCTCTCCTTCTCTCTCTCTCTCTTTCTCTTTCTTTCTCGCTCTCTCTCTCTCTCTCTCTCTCTCTCTCTCTCTCTGTTGGTCATATACGCTCGAAGCACACGCAAACGTATCTCCTGTTGGAATACACGCGGTGCTCCCTCTAATTACAAAACGGAAGCTGTATTCTGTCGGTAAGATCGTGCTTCCTGTAGCCGCAGCCTCGTTAGCCACGTTTGCCACGTGATATTGTTTCCAATACCGGCGCAATCGGTTTCGTGCATGCACGCATGGAAAAGACGGGTCGACGGGTGTGTTACACGCGCGTAGAGACGCGGATAGACACAGCAGAGTCTCCCCTTATGCGCCAGCCCCGTATGTATACACACTGTTGTACACGTTGCAGGGTAATCAGAGGGGTGTACGTGGTGCGCAACTACGTTCAAAGTTACACCTTACCGTTACGGGCACCGTTATCACGAAAGTTTCGACGTGGCGCACGTCTGTATCTCTGCACACCACCCGCCTCGTCGCGTGTCAATAGGACCATAAGGTGAAGAGATGGGATCAAGTATATCGTAAGTAGGTTCGAACATTAACAAATTGGATTTGAATCGTTTGTAAAGTGAAATTTCGAAGGAGGAGGAAAGTTTAAACGAGATAAATTTTGAACCTCTGTAAGGAGGAGGGGGAATGAAAGAAGTACTTTCGAGTGGAATTAAAGGTAGAATTCGTTTGTCGAAAAAGTTATGAGTATCTTATTTAAGTTTTTTGCTTATTTAAATTTAATTTTTACATATTGTGCAACAACAAAGAGTTATATATCTCAGAAAATAATATTTTTATTTTTTTTTTAATTTTCTTGGAAGCATTAAGTATTATTACATTTTTAATGAAATTATATAATAAATCAAATATTAGTTTTAAATTATTTAAATTATTGTAACAAGTAATGATTTAATAATTTTCTTAAATTTGTTTTAAAAATAATATATATCTTTCTAATTCTTCATATTGAAATATTTGTAAGTAATTTTAAAATTTAATTGATAGTTAAGGAGAATTCAATGAATAAGTTATATTCTAATTATTAATTCTGAGAATTAATATCAATTACTTGACATGATATTATTAAAATAAATTTTTATATTTGAATTCTTTCTTATTTTTTTCTAAAAAATCATCTCTCTATCCAATTGTACCATGAATAACAAAATCCTATACACTTGTTTAATTTAAATTTAAAAGAATTCAATTAATATTTTACTATAATTATTAATTAATATAAAAATTTAATCTAACTTGAACAAAAATGTACCAGAAAAATTAAAAATATAGAAAGAAAATATTTAAGAAATCATAAAAAGATAATCAATTACATAGATTTAAATACATGAATATTTATATTCATACCTAGTTTTAGAATCGAAATTCATGTTATAACAAGTTTTTCGAATACATATATATTTGGATAATAAATGCTCTATTGTGTACACAAAATTGTGTACACAAAAATTCCATTTATCCATAAATCTATTTATCTATAAGCACGTTCATATAATCAGGCTTTTCGCATACATAAAATTCGCATATAAAAGTCTAATTTCCCTATAAGCTATGATCTTCCATGTAATTAATAAGAGTTCACATTCATATAAAAAGATTTCATCAAATATTTTCTTTAAAGTACAAAATGTATGTTTCTTTAAAATACACATGTTCTTTAATGTATCAAATATATTATATGAATTTAAATACAATTTTGCAAGCATAATAATATTTAATGAATTAATTTTTTATTTATTTTATTTATTATAGATACAATATACATTTCCAATTACATTATATTATAAAAACATTTATATAAGTGAGCGGAGAGACGCTTATTATTCAAATAATAAAAAACTCTGTCATTTTATATGAATTCGAATAATCAGACATTATATAAAATTTCGTTTAATTAATTTCACATAAACGGAAACTCCACTGTATTGAAACATTTGAATAACGTCTGAACAACACGTTTGTACAATAACACTGTATTCAAACATTCGTAATATTTATAATTTGATTTAAATTCACAACCAACTTACTTCCATCACTATCACGAGGTAGAGACATGCACACAAGAATGATCCATTCATTGGGCATCCAGCGAATGTATTTCAGAATATAGGGGTTGGGTATTTTTAGTTGTCAGTTCGTATTTTATTCTCTGGAAAAAATGGGCTGTTCGTTCGATAAAAGGGTTTATTAACGCTTCATTAGCTACCACGCTGTGTTGACATCCATTGCTTGAAAGCTTGTTTTTTTCTTTTCTCTTTTTTTTCGTGTGTGTACGTGAATATGTGTACTTACGTACATGTTCTTTTTCCTCTTTTTTTTTTTCCTTTTTGTTTTTTTTTTATCGTGTTCGTCGTTGCGAAAACATATCGTGAAATGGGAATCGGTAAAATCGATGAATTTACGCGATTCTTTTTCCTCCCTTTTTTTAGGATACCTCCATATTTTTTTATGATTTTGATCTGTGTCCTCATAAAACGCTCGTATGTGCGAAATTTTATTTTTTCCTTCTTCTTCTTTTTTAGTTAGCTTTCTTTTTTAATTTAAATATAGAAATTTTAAATCTTTGAGATAGAATATTCTGGATAATTAGGAAGGTATACGTACACAGGATGCAACGTTGAAATACCTGAGAGTGAGGCTTTCGAAAAAGTGTTTTCATAAAATTTATTTGAACGAGATTATACATTACGCGATAAATTCATTTTCTTGTAAATGGATTTAACGGAATTATTTACGTTATAAGATACATTTCTTAAGTAAAAAAAATTCTTTTTTCATTCCCTTAACAGATACATCCCAACATTGGATACGAGTGGAAATATTCCTACATGTATTTTTTCAACTTTCCCTTTTTATTAAAAAAAAAAGCGTTTTGCATGGACGATACTAATTAATGCCGGGTGAAAATGAAGGAACTGCGGTGGCAATGAATAAACCTTCCACTCATTGCGGTGTAGAATTATTTTCGAATGATATATTGTTTGATCGGTAATTAACTGGATGCCCAGAGTGATTGCGTTTCCATTTGTAGGTCGAAACCACGCTTTCGATGGTTTGGTGAAGGAGGGAAAGGAGAGATAGAGGGGGGAATCTAGCAAAGACAAACTGGATTGGATTTATTCGTTGTTTTTGTTTTAATCGAATAACATATAATCTCGCTGATAATAATAACTCGCGAATTTTATAAAATTATAAATGAAACGTGTTATTGGTCTCAGAAATTATTTAATCTTTTCGATACATATAATGATTATATAATTATAGAAATTTATCATAATTTTTTTTAATGTATAATAATACTTTAATTGTTAATCTTGTCACTCTTGTGTAATAGAAAAAAAAATTTACTGTCATTTCATTACAGATCATAGATCAGTAAAAATGACTTTTATTGATTTTATTGATTATTTATCATTCATATCTATGAATGATCAATTTTATAGACAAAAATTAAGAAACGAATTGTTTGGAAATAAAAATAATTAACTATGCATCGATAAATAATAAGATTATTCCTCTAATATATAAAGAATATATTAATTACATAAAGAAATTTACAAATTTATTATATAATTTAAATAATATTAAAAAAATAATAATAATTGTCTCGAATAAAAAAAAATATTTAAAGATCAATAATTTTTCTGAATATATGAAATATTTCACGTTTTTTATATCTAGAAATTCGTTATATTCGTGCCTCGACATGGTAAATGTTTCGTGAACAGTATCATCATAAATTGGTTGATCCATCGTTTGTGAACTTCAATAATTCACTGTGTCATCAAAATTAAAACGTAGCTTTATTATACCGACAGCTACTGTTTTGATACCGCAAAAATTGACACCATGGAAATAATAGGTACGGTATAAGCGATAGCCACCAATTGGTAATTGGTAATTACGTTAAAGCGAAAAAATCCGACGGCTGATGTTGGTAATTGACTTTTACTTGACGCATATATATTAACTATATCGAAAGAATTAAACAGATTGAGATTTGCGAATCTGGAATTTTAAAAAAATTTTAATACAATCGAATCTATAGTAGTCCGGTTAACATATCATAGAATCGATGTTGAATTATCCAAAAAAATATTTCAAGAAATTGTTTATAATTCATGAAAGAGAGAGAAAAAATATTTCTTACAAATGAGATGGAAAAAAATAAAAAAATATTTATATATATATATCAAAAATTAAAAACTTTAAAAATGAGAAATTTAGTTCTAATAATTCTAAACTATTTTGTATAATTAATTAATCAATTTTAACTAAAATATTTAAAACATATGAAATATTTTCAAAATTACATCTATAATTTAAAAGTATACTTTTACTATTTACCATTTACATCTGAAATAATATTTCACTATAATCCTGATCTCTTTTTAACCTCAAGTGAGCCATTAACCCATATCCTAATTACAATCCACCTAAAATACTAATTTATTAAAAAATATCTCTTCGAGATACGTTCAAAGCATATTACTTATTAAATTTCAGGACACCCTAAATGAAATTTTCAAAATCAATTTTCTAGAAATACGTTTTCACTCCTCGATAAAACTGACAAGTTTACCAAAAAATATGCGAGAGGGAAAAGAGAAAAATATAAGAGAGCTGACGCTTATCAGGATGACACGAGGGATGATCACGATCAAATTGATATGCCCAATGCACGCGAGTCAATATGATTTTTGCCAAAATCGAAGCGGAAGTTGATTCCCTCACAGGAGATCAATCGATTTGTCTGCCATCAAATCCTTTTCATCCACTTCCGCTCGTTGAAAAATCAGCCGCCATTCTTTCTGCCCCTCGCGTAATCGTTTCCACGATTTAAATGGACGTCAAGATGGAAAAGAAAAGATTCGTCTGTTTTTTTAAAAAATCCCGCCGCTCGTGCGATTTAATTGTAGATATGGTAAACTGTGGAAATTTTTTTGTAGAGTCGGAAAAACGGGGGAACAGAGTTGGAAATATTATTAGAGTAAACTTGAATAACTTTCGCGTCGAAATATATTTTTTGGAAAATTTGGAACAAAGAAATGTGATAAATTTGAAAATATTAATCGTTATTAAATTAATATTATTATTGTTTGTTATTTGATTGATTCTAAATTTTTCAATTGCTTTTTTTTTTATTTTGTACAAAAAATAGTTTAAGTTAAGATATTATAATACTAATATATAATGTATTTGTTATTATTCCATGTATTATTGTTTTATTTATTAAAAATTGTTTTAGGATGAAGTAAATGTGTATTATTAAATATTGATTCTTGAAATTATATAAATATATAATTAATGATAAAAGTTTTTATATATCTCGAATTCAATTAACAATAAATGATTGTGTAATTGTGAGTTTTATCTCGAATTATATAATTATCTATCGAATTTTTATTAATGAAATAACATAATTTTGAAAAGATGAAATCAATATTTCAATACTCTTTATTTACATTCATATGCAGATTTTACTTTTTATTATCAATTATTTTGTTTTAAAAAATATCCCCAGATGAAATTGCATTCAAAAGATAACAAAATGAAAACTGAAGGACTTAGATTTGTTTTAAGAAAAAGATTTCTGCAAGTATAATCTATTTGCTAAACATAAATTTTTATAAAAATCAAGATTAAATGAATTTCTTTATAATATAATGCATTAAGATTTTTATGACTAACTATCATTATTTATATCAATATAATTTTACTAATAAATTTTTTTGTTAAATTTTTGTATTTATACAATTATATTTTTCCTAAGAATTTATGTTTTTTAATTAATATAAATTTACATAAATTTACATAAATTTACATAATTATATAAATTTAATAATACATTTTTCATAATTTGCAGTTATTCAATTCTATTTTGGAATATTATATATTTTTAATATTATTTAAGAATCTTAAAATTCTGAACATTAATATAATAGATTCTAAACAGAAATTTTTTTTCTATACAATACAAAATTTTTCTATTTTTATATTCAATGTTTCACATTCTATGTATTCTTATTATTCTATGTATCTATGTATCTTATTATAATATATTCTATGTATCTTATTATAATTAATGTGGAAAATATTTATTTTGCAATTATTTTTATTTTTTCATTATAATCTATTTTATTTATAAAATCGAAATCATTGCTGTAAATTATATATCTAAGATTTTCTTATTATGCATATTGCTTTATATGTCGAGTTATATACTTTCACTTATTATTAAAATTATTAAAATAATAATATATAATAAACATCATAAAGTAATTCTAATCATTCTAATCATCGAAAACAAATAATTATCGATTCGAAAAATAATATTTATTTTATTGCGAAAAAATCAATTTAACAAATTTAGAGATAAAATTTATGCGAAAACGATGAGTTTATTTGAAAATTATAACGAATAAAATTCGATACGATTCCATTCGATTGTTAGTTCGAGATTGATGTCAACCATCAACATTATTACGATAACAGGTAAAGAGACTGTTTATGCTTGAATGAATTATACTTGAATATCATTATAGCTTGAATATCGTTATAGTTCTCTCTCTATTCAAAATTCTATTGATTTCGGTTCTCTACTAAACTAATACTTGGTGAAAATTTTAATAAATAAATTTCATGAATCTATATTTTGAACTAATTGAAGATAAAAAAGAAAAGCACTTGTGAGTCATGATGCATCTTCGAAAATAATAAAGTTATCTTGTTTCATCAAGAATTGAACTTTGATCGTTGAAAGTCTATCGATTGCATTGAAAGAACCTTAAGTTTTTAATTATATTCTCTATAGTTCTTTAATGGAATTTTTTAAAGTTACATTCAATGATGATCAAAATGGATGCAATTAAAATGCCCTATTATATTTAAAATTAATTCTTAAATTTCTAGCCAATTTAGATCTCGTATTACATAAATAAAATAATTAATAAGTTGAAATATTGTTTAAATTTTTTAACATTCAAAAGTATTGTTTAGTCAAAAGTATGATTTAATCAATCGTTACCTCGATCTATTTACAACTAAAATTTATTTATTACTTGAATTTATTTTAACATTTTTTGTGAATATTATTAATAATAAATTTTAAATAGATTTATTTTAATTATAAGTTTTTTTCTCGTATCAATTTAATTATATTTTAAAACTACGAAGAAAAGAAACTTTAAAAATAATTTCATTTTTTCATTATGATATTCCACTTTAAAAAATTTCTCTACATATTACTTATAAAATTTATTTTTTTTTTTTTTTTGACAAGACAACTTTACTACTTTTTTACTACATTTTTATATGTAATGATTTTTTTGATAAATGTTAGTCTATAAATATTTCAACTATTGCAGATTTAAAATATAAGATTAATAATAAATTGAAAAATATATAAACAAATTTAAAAAAAATTCTTCTGGATGAAACAATCAACATAAGTCTCGTAAAATAATTTGAACATTATTAAAATTATACGTACGTTATAATATTATCGTATGACTCATAAAAATGTATGAATTTTTTTTATTTTTTATTGATAAAATATTAATGAACAATTTTTTATTTTTAATTAATGTTCAAAGCATTTTTGTTTTTTAAATATAATGGTAGAAAATATAATAAAATTTTAAATTGCAAAATGTTTAGAATTTAATATTCTATATACACTATTGTAAAGAAAATTGTCAATAATTGCAAAATTAAATTATTCAAAAAATAAAAAGATACTAAAACTTTGACTATTTGATTTATTTTAAAAAGATTTTTCCTTCACAAATAAATCATGTTCGATGATAAATAACTTATCATACTCTACATAAAAATTCATTAATCTCTTCAAAAATGCTATAAGACATCAAAAATACTTTAAAAGCAACGATTTTCAAGTGAAACAAAATATTATCAATGCTTCGAATTTTTTGTTTTTATTATTAAAAAATACAAAAATTCTGTTACAAAGAATACTGCGACAAATTTTAGTTTTTTTTAGAATAATTTTAATTTAAAGAATTAAATGTATGTCAATGTTTCTGAAGATTAATTAAAATCCGAATTTTCGAATTAAATGAATTTCCTAAGATAATGTTCAAATACTTTCATAATTATATGCATCGTAATTATGTACACGTTATTTAGAATATTATTTATCAAAACAGTGAATTATTGTGCAAATTACCGAATGTCTACGAATCATAAAAGATTGATGATCCCCCAGCTAGAAATGAAAGCTACGTTTGCACGAAACATGTACTGGGGCGATTGATAAAAGCAGATATCGTGGAAATGGTTACTGAGAAATTTGTTGTCCACGTATGCGTGACTGGCGTTTTCATTCCCGATAGCAAAGGGTGGCCTCGTCAACCAGGAAGCCAGTGTCACTCTTTGTCATCGCTTTTAACGATCAGTTGATGCATGCACTTGCTGACAGTCGACGCGATGCTTAAAGATTACATATCGCGCTCATAAATCATTCCATCCCTCTTTCGTGCAATTGGCATTTAAGTAGAAGAATAATGCATGATTTTTCGATTAATCAGAACATTAAATGGATATTCGTAAATTGTAAATCATTGAAATAATGTGTCATTGATATAATGATCTAAAAAAATTTGTTATACTACTTAAAAATAATTAAAAATATATTTAATCACATTTTGATGGTTTAATAATATAGAATATCATAATCAATCGCGATACAGGTTAATAACATTGATTGTCATTGATATCGGAAATATTGATTAAAACTCAGTTACTTTCCGGACACGGATGAAAACGGTTATGTTTCTTCCTTCAAACGAATATTATCGTTTGCCAAATAAATAAGTATAGTGTTAATAATTATAAATAAATTAAGTGATAATTATAAAAAGTTGTGTAATAAACGTTATGAAAGATCGAACGTAACAGTATAATATTTTAGTATTTAATTTTTTTATTATTTTATTACTTAATTTTTCTAATGGAAAGAATTTTAAAATTTCTTCATATTTTTTTTACATTATAATTTTTATAAATTTTATATCATATATAAATATTATTTGTATATTATATTATTTGTATAATAATTATGATTGTATTTTTCATTAAATAAATCAAATGAAAAATTTATTATCATATTTTAAAATATACAAATATAAAAATTAGAAAAATTAAAAAATCTAATTCAAATTAAATTTAACATGAAAATTTTTTATGGAATAATTATTTCACAAGAAAAACAAAATAAAATGAAGTGATAAAAAACGGTAAGCGATACTTGCAATATTTCATCCTCATTTCAAATATACTATAATATAAAAACAATTTATAATAGTGCAAAAAAAAATCTTTGAATAATATATTACTAATGAATAACAATAATGAATACAAAAATAATTTTAATAAAGATAATATTTTCTCATAAAACGAAACAATTGAAATAATTCTCAAGATATGTGGTTACATATTTTCTTACACATTTAATATTAGTAATTAACAATGGAATAAAATGGTGAATGATTTTTAATACGATTTCCACTGTACACAAAAATCTCCCTTACAATTCTTGTTAAAAATGCACTTTTACATTTTTCTCCGTCAGACATAATTCACAATTATCACTCCCATTAATATCGCGAAATTATTCCATACTAATTGACATGTTAACCAAGAATTACCGCAATACGCATTTTTCATAACCTAATTTATTTTCTGGCTTCGGTATACGCTTTGGTGAGAATCGTTGTAGAATCAAAAACACACTGAAATCGCAACATCCTTCCCAACTGTAGTTGATTCCAAGCTACGATATTGCAAAATTTATGAAATAACCACAAGCAAGCAATTTTCACCGCGGCTTTTTTCCACGCGGAAAACTTCTCGCGTGTCGGTTCATTAAAAACGCCACCAGCGCTCGACAGTGGCGCTCGACGAGCAAATATAAAACTGTCGAACTAATTGCACCCACCGATTGCCACTAATTACTTCGCGTTAATTGCGTTCACTTACCACAAGCCAACAATGGCGAACGATTTAAAAAGACATTTAATAAAAAATGCAAAGATTCTCTGGTTATGTTATCGTGACGCAATCATTTTGTTATCTTTTTCTTTTTTTTTTTTTTTGCTCTTCTTTCCCTACTTTCCTTTACTCCCTTCTCTCTAGTTCGTTTCTAGAACCGCAGAATTTACGGGCACGTGCTTTTTGCGTATACCTCACGACTCCGCTATAAATCGCGAAAAGTCGCGATAACAACTCTCGAGTCCATCCTCCATTGCCCCTTACTATACCATCAACTGTTACTAATGCGACGATTTTATCGAAATAATTTATGGACCGTAGAGTTACGTGACAATATTGTTATACGTAATATTATAATAATCTTGTGTTTTTTTTAAATAATAAGAAAATGGGGAAAAATAAGATAAAAGCTTTTTGTAAATGAGAATCATGAAAGATTTTTTATAAAATATATAGAATGTTAATATATTCGTGTGACAATTTTGGAATCAAAATAAACATAAAAGTTGGTATGCAAAAATAATTGAAGCTTGTTTATTAAGTTATGAATAACTGAAGTTTATATTAGAAGGAGAACAACAGAAAGAGAATAAATGATTCTATTTCTGTTACATTTGCCGTTTATTTTCATTTCGTTTTATCTGGCACAAATATCCTTAATAAATAAGTTCAAAGATATTTTTATATCTTTTATGTTTATCAGTCTCTCAAATATATTTCACAAATATATATTAACTTGTATATGTTACTAAAAAATTAAAATTATTATATTAAAATACTGTTTTTGAAATTATATTTATTTTTGCTTAATAATAATGCAATTTCTTTTATGATAATTTCTTGATTCGCGTTATAGAAAACTTATAGGTTAAGATTGAGTGTGGTATATTGATATTTCGCTATTAATATTAATAAAACGATATCATTGGAATTTATTTTCCAACTGCATTCCACAAATATAATAACATATTAAGTATACAAAATCTACTATTTATCTTTTTTTACTTTTATCTTTACTTTTATCTTTGATATAAAATAAAAAAAAAATAATTAAATTAAATTTAATATTTTATGCAATCCTTGAATAAAATGGCGATTGCATCAGATAGTTATATTAATTTAATAAAAGTAATTTTATAAACACGCTAAGCATTTATACAATCCTTTAAGGAAAAACATTTTATTACGAAATACATAAATTACAAAGTAATTATTATAAAACGATAAGTTCATAATTTTAACCTCATATCATATGAATAAACAAAATGAAATTCAACAAGACAAATCAAAGCATTATTGATATTCTATTTTGCACTTTTTGTGTAAACATAAAATTTACCATCTATACAAAACATTTCTTTAAATTTTTTTTCATTAATTTAAACTCTCAAATTTTAATAAATGAGCGAAATTATAATCTCAGTTTAATATTCTGATGTCTATTTCACGAAGTTAAATTACATTATTAATTTACACGTAAAAATCAAATTCACTAGCAAAGAAAAAAAAAGAAAAAAAGGTGGAATTATTTTATCTTTACTTATAAAATATTTTGTACTTGCAAAAAGGAAAACATCGATTCGTACCCAATAATTATTATACCATAAGAACCATTGAGTAACATATCTAAGAAAAAAAATTGCAAATTCTTTCATATTTTCTGCAACGATCGAAAAAAATTATACCTTTCTCGTTCATAATTTCAACTTTGCCAACATTTCCACTTATCTTAACGTTCTCAAAGATTAGTTTCGTCTCGAAAGTGACTGGTAACACGTGTGTACCTCGAAAAAAAAAAGGAGAGAAGGCAGAAGGATTCGTTAAAAGTCCAGCGTTTCGTCTTCCCGCGAGTTAAAGGGTGATTCGCGTGACCAAGTTGGCAACCTCCAATTTCGTCCATTTTTCTTCCTCCATTCTTACCCTATGTCTGTCTACAATAGCCCAGATATCAACTCGTAATCACGCGGTTTAAATCTCTCGCATTGCGAATTTTCCATTCACGATAGCCCACAATTCAGACCTCAATTACACCGATTTCTTGACAACGAGCGAGATAAACGGATCTCGGTGACGAAGGTTGAACGACGGTAATCGTTTTATGCTTTCGACGATGCATTGATTATAGAAATTCTTTTCTTTATTGTATTTTTATTTTATGGGATTTTGAGCGATCCTTTCTGATTACTACATTAGAAATTCTGAATTTATTTATTTTTGAGCGTGAGAAATAATTTTATTCGAGAATCCCTAATTGAAGGATAGCTTACAGAAACAAATTGCTTTCGAATCTATTATCGCTTATTTTGTCGACTATTTTCGTTGATATTTTAATATTAAAAAAATAAATTTAAAAGATTGTTTTTTCACGATGACAGATGTGTAATTTACCATTAAAAAGAAATAAGATTGAAAAGAGCATGGAAAAAACTTTCATGAAATGAAACTGAAGAAATTAGCGAATAAAAAGAAATTTTATGTGATTTTGTAAAATCGTTTCAATGCAATAAAAATTAATAATATCAATTTCATCAATTTCACATAATCTGAAGTAAAAAACGAAAATAATATAACGAGGACATACTTTTTTGGACCAAAGCATTCGAGATATTTAAAAGAATGCTTTGATGGTTTAAGGCAGAAAAAAATATAACTCTACATAGTTATTTATATTTAAAAAAATTATAATTTAAAAAGAATCTTTAAATAACAAAAAAAAGTATTAATTTTGTTGCTTTTCAATTAAATAAATTTTAATATAACAAAAATGATTATTCTATTATCCAAAAATTTTTTTATCCAGATAAGGAAGATTCTATTGTACATATTTTGTCAGATCTATTTAATCTCTTTTTTTACCGATAAATATTTTAAAAGAGATATAAATTTATCTAATTAATTATCAAAAAAAGACAGCGTCAACGAAATGAATTTTTGAAAGTAACATCGCAGGAACTGATATTCCTTTAACAAGTAAAATTCTTTCATATGACGCACATCCTGTCTTTTTGGTTAAATGGGTTAGACATGACACAGATCACACGTCAACGATTTTAAATGAACTAAAAAATTGAGAAATATAATGGAATCGTAATAATAATGTATTTTTTCACTTTATTCTCCTCATTAAAGAAACTAGGTCCATCGGGTGATTCATCAGTTAACCGTATTCAGTAGAAAAAAAAAGGAATTAAAGCCTTGACCTTTGACCAAATTAATTGAAATTACCAAGCATTATTAGAAAGAGAACATTATTGAAAGAAATTTCATTTTTTTTGCATTATACATATTAGTTTTGACATTCCATGATTATTAAATATTAGTAAAAGTATTTTAACAACTGAGAATCTTTTAAATGAAATATTGTTATATTTGAATACTTTAATTTTTCGGTCATTTAATCATCATTAAATATTATATTCGAAAATTTTAAAAGAAACTTATCTTTCCAAACGGAAAAGGAAAAAAAATTTTTTTTAAAGTTTAGAAAAAATGATTAATCCAATAATCTTAATAGAATAAAAATAAAAAATTCAAGAAATATAAAATGTCGAATTATAATATCACAAATCGAATCACAAAATACTTCATTGATTATTTCAATCACTATACATATATGCATCAGCACTCATAAAAAGTTATTATTTCTCACATATTTCAATATTCTCAGAATATTGGATGAACAATATTTGCATAGAAAACATAATAAAGATATTCGATAGTTAAAAATATTGGTATCTTATACAGAAACAATTATAGAATAAAATATAATCGCTTATTTCATTTCGACTGCTTTAGACAAGAACTTCTTCAAAATAAACTTTTTTTTAGAATGATAATTGAACGATACGAATCGAAAAATTGCATTTACACATCAAAATGTCATTTTCAACGATATGATAGTCTATATAAAAATTTTATAATAGAATAGAATCATTGAATAAAACTATATATATTTTATTAATAATTTATATTTACTTTTACATAAAACAATATCAAATATAACATATATAAAACTTGTTAATATTTCATTCACATTAATAAATAGTAATAAAATAAAATAAAAATTGTATAGAATTTTCAAAATACTATTATAATATGAAAATTCAATCATAGAATTTAGTAAAGAGAAATTATAAATAAAATAAATTTCTATCTATTTTTAAATCAATTAAATTATTGAAGATTTGAAAAGAAAAAGAATTTTCAATATTTATGCAAAATTTTGCAATTTCTGATCAATTTCTGAAATCCAATACAATCTATTTCACAAATATTTGATTTTATCAGAAATCAAATTCGCAGGAAATTTACTATGTACAAACTTGATCTATTGTACAATATACTACAGTGAAGAACGTAATATGCAATGG
This sequence comes from Apis laboriosa, assembly GCF_014066325.1. NCBI lineage: Eukaryota > Metazoa > Arthropoda > Insecta > Hymenoptera > Apidae > Apis > Apis laboriosa. Next base: position 1,489,486 of record NW_025223092.1, read on the forward strand.
AAACAAGAGAAAACATATATTTTTTTATACTCTTTTTCCCATAGTTTTGCATTTTTGTACCAATTTTCAAAATATCGACACCCCTGCGAAAATTTGATTACGACAAAAAGTTCACAACAAAAAAACAAATTCCATGTAAAACAAACTGTTCAATAGAAATTTAATATTAGAAACAATAAACAAAAAGCAAAAATAAAATTGTTTTTGTTATACATAAATAAAATTGTTTCGTTTCTTTACAAATTTTCATCAATTTTCAAAATACAAACGTTCCACGAAAAATTTTCCATGTAAATTCAGGCTGTGTAAACTGGAATACTTGATCCATTCTTAACGAGTGCTACAGTAACAAGATTTATAAAACAGAAATGGAAAAAAAAATTTGTTTTTGTAGAAATTAACAAAGTTCCATCAATTTTCAAAATATCAACGAAAAATTTATTATGTAAAATCAATATTTATAAACTCGAATATTTATAAACTCGAATCTCCAAACAAATAGAAAATTTAATATATATTAAAAACTTATAAATTTTAACAAACTTTTATCAATTTCCAAAATACCAACATTTCACAAAAAGTTTATGCGATCCCGAGGCAAATCAATATTTATAAACTCGATAATCTTGATCCATCTCTAAATAAAAGTAGTATACTTAATTTCAATTTTAATGCAGTTGATTACTCAAATTTCTAAAATAATATTTACGAGATGATCTTAAATTTTATGATTTTCTATTATTAAAATTATACGAGTGAAATTGACTATAGAATTGATTTAAATTGTTTTTTCAATCTGATAATAAATTCAAGTAATTTATTTAAAAAAAAATTAATTCAAATTAACACTGTTTTTGTTAAAATTTATTAATTCAAATTAACACTGCTTTGATATGTATAAAATTTTATCATCTATATAATATTATGCTAAATATACAACGAATAGTTTAATAATTAATAAGAGTTTAATAATAATAATTCTTTTCCATTCTATCTTTCATAAACAACCTGTTTAAATTTATAATTATTTTTTATCTTAAATAATAGTTTTGAAAAATCTGAAAATATTCTGAGATACAATTAAAATCTCTTTTTTATTATGCAATCATTCGTTTAGTGAAATTTTCGAAAGAAAGTTTGAATTAAATGAAATATTGTTCTAGTCTAATAAACAAACCTGATTAATAATATAACTAATGCTCCACGAAAAATTTATCAGTTTGAATACTTGATTCGCGTCTAAATAAATTAAGCTATAATGGAGAATTTAATATACACTGGAAATTGGGCAAAAAAAATTCGTCCACGTCTTTGTGAAGTTTAATATACTTCCACCAATTTCCAAAATACCAACGTTCCACGAAAATTCGATTTCAACCGGTGAATTCGCAGCGGATCTCGCCGCTCGAGTGGCCAATTCATCCGCGTGACTCTTTAATTAAGAGATCTGTTCTAGCTAGTCGGAAGGTTGTTAGCTCTGAACTAATTTCACAGACGTACTGCGATCCCGAGGCAAATGCAATCTTTTCTGGCAGGTTTAAGGGCTTTACATCCATCTCGATTCGTGTGACTTGCTCAATATTCGGATTGAGAATTCTTATCCAAAGAAGATCTAAAGTCGTGATTCCATGCGCATTCGTATATTTTGACGATTTTCTAATTTGTCGAACTAACATATATATGAGGAGAAAATAATTAAGAATTTACATTTTAAAATCGAAATCAAGAGAATTGAAGGGTTTTTATTATTTAAATGCAAATATATTTTTTTTTGAATGTGGAATAATGTTAGAAATAAAATATATGATAAATTATAAGAAAGATGAAAATATCATAGTAAATATTATAGTAAATCTTTTGTATTAGAGTTTCCCTATTACTAGTTAGTCATTATCCAAAAGAATTTATCATTAGGCTTAAATCATATCAATAATAAAATAATAAAATCATATCATATTAAATCATATCAATAGTAATTATAATTATTTACTTTGTCTCGTAGTATCATTATTATATGATTTCCTTTATTATATTTTATTGTACATTATTATTATTATTGTTTAAATTATTTTTTATACTATAAATATTTACTATGAACATTTTATTTCATTAAATGAAGTTATATATTAAATACAACATAAATGTAATACGATTGTAAAAATAATTTTTTATTATGAATTGTTTTTTATCACAAAAATAATTATATTTTTTTTATATTTGCAAAAAGAATTAAAAAAAAAAGAAAAAGTCATATCACAAAAAAAAAGAACATCAGATGTTCTATGTAATAATATAGATGTTATTGATCCCATTCAACAAATAATAAATACTAAATTTACATATTTATCATACAAAACTCATTCAATATCACACAAATATCACAAAAAAACTCACTTAAAATATATTAGAGAATAAAATAAACTTTGTTTGATTAATTATTACTGTACTATACTATCAAAGTATAAAAAGTTTAAATAAAATTTAAATATAACACAATTATATTTAATTTTATATTCACTTAATATTTTTCTGTATATGAGCAATATAATATCTCTCATAAAGAAAATTAACGAGAAAGGCGCTCGATATATATATATCCATCTAGCGGCAAGAAAGAGAAAACAATTCATAAAGAAAAATATAAATACTCATACATTCATTATAAGTTCATGAATATTTTCTAACAAAAATGAACTTCTTATTATTTCTATAAAATCTCAGAACTTATAATATACTTATGTTTATAATATACTTATAAACATTACAATATTGCTCTTAAAACAATAGATTATGTTAAAAGTCTCTATAATTAAACTGTATCTTTAATTAAACTGTATTTTATAACTATCAATTTTAAATTCAAATTTTAATTCTTTTTTAGAACAATTCAGATCCCAAAAAATTGATAGAAACATTTCACAATATTCTTTAATACTTATTTGATTCTTATTTCCAAACTATATTATATATTCCCAAAGTTTCGGCATAGCTCCGAGAAATTTCAGAAACGATTTAGTGGATATGCAAGAACATTGTAATCTCGTTGGCGGTTATACATTGCAGAAAGAAGTACCTGCAGTCGGACACCAAGGCTCCTTAATTAATTAACATTAATTAACAAACGTGCTCGAGTGCCGCGTTGCTGCATCGTGGTTTCCATCTCTCTCTCTCTCTCTCTCTCTCTCTCTCTCTCTCTCTCTCTCTCTCTCTTTCCTCTTGTTTAGAATTCTCAAGGGACAACTGCGTACAGTTTCACCTAATCCACGTCCAGTTTCGTTTGTCACAGGCATCTTTCTCGAGTACATGTGCCAAACATCACATCTGACTCATACGAGAATTTGGAGATATTTGAACGCGCAAACGACTCTCTTTCGACTACGTACTACTAATTGACACAAAGTGCTCGCTGTACAGGTTTCTTGCTACGAGATTAGGCTAGTTGCATGCTTTAAGGGGCGCATTTGAACGAAGTTTCAGTTATTTCTCGAGATTAAATTTAAAGTAACTTTTACTGGCAGCTTTCTTGTAAGGATACATTAATATTGTCAATGATATATATTTTTCAAGATTTCTACGATTGCTTATGTGATGATTCATAATTATAGATGGAATCAACTTCGATATGTATATATTTACAAATGTAAATGAATTTTGTTTTACAAAAATTTTGAATTTTGAATGAATGTTTGTAAATTATGTTAGAAAAAATCAAAATTTTTATAAATACTTAAATTTTAGAAATCAGAATTGTATAAATAATATATTTGATTTAATTAATTATAATTTTTAAAAATCATATATTTTATTTACAATGTTTAATTTTAGTTTATTTCTTTTTTTTTTAAATTGATAGAAAAAATGATTAAGAAGATCAGAGAATTTCTCTAAGATTTTCGTTTCGAACTTATTCGATCAACGTTCGAATATAGTTAGAAGTATTGTTTTCGTTTGTTAAAATACTTATAGAAGATATGAATTTAATCAAAGTTGTGAAGTAGATACTTTATCTTATCGCTATTTATAATGGGCATAGGGTCATTAAGAATTTATTTATTTTATGTTAAAAGTTTATGATTTTGTCTTAAAACTCTATTGATACACTTTATCTTTTTATGATATGAAATATCTTTATTATTATATGAATTAAACTCTTTGTTTCATGTTTATTATATTTTGAAAGCTATTCATCATATATTTTTTTAATATACTTCGATATATCTCATATTTTATATTACTCAATTAATATTTTCAAATCTACGACAAACATTCCAACACTTTTATAAATAAATTATATCATTATAAATAAAAATTACATTTATACGAAAATACTCCCAATATGAATTTTTCACGTTTAAACGAAACGCAACAGCACAACGAATAAATAAATAAATCACGAATTCAAAAAACTGGAGCTATCCAATATCCAAAACCCGATGCCAATTCACCAAACAAACAATCAACCAAAATGAAAAACTACCTATCAATCTCTAAAAATCACTAAAATCTAGAAAACTCTCATCACGATTGAACGAACAAGAGAGAAACAGGATACAATGGTCTACAATTTCCTCCATCCCTTAACTTAACCGTGTTTTCAAACTTTCTATCCAACCAAAGAGAAAAACAGAGAGAGAGAGAGAGAGAGAGAGAGAGAGAGAGAGAG